>NC_067205.1:26183270-26420770 GCF_026262505.1 Trichomonas vaginalis G3
CAATTCAGGCTAGTTGAAAAATAAAATGTTTCTGTACTTAATGAACTCAAGAATGTGGGTGAAGACAGACTCGCAAACTTCAACGCTTTGAAAAAATTATTACGGATAATGAGATAAGAATTAATGAAAAGAATCAACCCAGAAGAACAGCACAGAAGTTGCAAACTTCATTTTCGTAACTAACAACGTCTACCCTGTCAAAATTGAAGTTGGAGACAGAAGATACGTAGTTTTAAGATTAATGGTAAATTCAAGGGTCAATTTGATTACTTTCAAGAATTTGATGGATTAATGCACAAAGGAATTTTTATGATAATTTACTGACGTATTTTTATCAATTACGACCTTTCATCATTTAATGTACGAATCATACCGATGACTGAAGCCAAACAAGATTTAATTGAATTATCATCAAATCCTTTAGATGTATGGATAAATACACATTATGATGAATTGTGTGCAGGTATGACGTGTGAAAATGCTCTATTCTGCAAACCATCAGACATGAAAGACAAAAACTTTCAAATGAGTATTAAGGATAAATGTGATAGGAAACATAGAAGAATAGACGGTAAACAAACATGGTATTATGTTTTGAAAGAAGAAATGAAAGGATTATATAAACAGGTTGAACCAAACGATAATGAGGAATCATTTACTGATGATGAAATACCTGTAAATGAGCCGCTAAGCGGCGAGACCTGAAGGTCTAGCTTTATAAAGTATGATTGGAATTTATTTTTGCATTAATCCTGTGTTGTTGTCAAAATGTCATGTTGTCACACTTTTTCAGAAAAGTTAAATGACCTGGTAGCACATGGTAGCATGGTAGCACCTTCGGTTATTCAAAAATAATTAATAACTACCTTCCTCCTGTGTTGTTGTCAAAATGTCATGTTGTCACACTTTTTCAGAAAAGTTAAATGACCTGGTAGCACATGGTAGCATGGTAGCACCTTCGGTTATTCAAAATTAATTAATAACTACCTTCCTCCTGTGTTGTTGTCAAAATGTCATGTTGTCACACTTTTTCAGAAAAGTTAAATGACCTGGTAGCACATGGTAACATGGTAGCACCTTCGGTTATTCAAAAATAATTAATAACTACCTTCCTCCTGTGTTGTTGTCAAAATGTCATGTTGTCACACTTTTTCAGAAAAGTTAAATGACCTGGTAGCACATGGTAGCATGGTAGCACCTTCGGTTATTCAAAATTAATTAATAACTACCTTCCTCCTGTGTTGTTGTCAAAATGTCATGTTGTCACACTTTTTCAGAAAAGTTAAATGACCTGGTAGCACATGGTAGCATGGTAGCACCTTCGGTTATTCAAAAATAATTAATAACTACCTTCCTCCTGTGTTGTTGTCAAAATGTCATGTTGTCACACTTTTTCAGAAAAGTTAAATGACCTGGTAGCACATGGTAGCATGGTAGCACCTTCGGTTATTCAAAATTAATTAATTATTGAATAACCTAAAAACATGAGACTTTGTCTCCGGACTCTTTGAGTCACTTCACGATAAAATAAGTGATAACAAATTTTTATTTTTATCATAAATGAATACCCCACAAGCTCAAAATTTACCACGAATCATAACAAGGGAGGAAATGATAAAAATGATGCAAGAACATGTTAAAAATAACAAACCACTAAAATTGAGAAAATGTGGTTATGCGGTAATGATGGAAAGAGAGATGTTGTCGAAGAGGAATAAAAATTAAATTTGGATTGAGTTTAAAAAATTCATCTTTATTAAATTCATCTCTTCCAATCAATTTATTTATTCTATTAAATTCTTTTATTTTTGCTTCACTCAGTTTAAGGATTGAACGATAAGTTTCTAATTTTTCGATTATTTTCTTTCCTCTCTTTATCGTTTTCAACCCCACCGCATTGCGACTTCTTTTGTAATAGCATATTTTTGATTTAATTCTGTTTAGTTTCTTTTATATTCATCGTCTGGACTCTTGACTGCTTCGTTGTTACTCATTTCTTACGAAATAAAAAAAATTAAATATTTATTTAAATATAATGGAGTAATAAAATAAATCGGAATTTCTATTAATTTATTGTCAACTTCAACTAATGCATTGCCGTTAATATATCTAACAAATTCAGCTATTGTGTCAAATCTTCGTCTTCTTTTTGTCATTGATTTATCAGTTTTTCCATAATTGAGATGAATCAAAACTTTATCCCCTTGTTTAAAATTCATGAGCCCCGAATTAATTTGTTCACGTTTAACATCATTCAACCTTTCCATTTGCTTTCTAATATATTCCCATTCTTTTGAAATATCATTTTTCATTTCCACTGGTTTCATGTTAATAGTTCTATGCCATGTATTATTGTAATAATATACTAACTGCTGTATGATGGAGTCATGATTTCCATCCCAGTATATTTGACCGTTAACCCCTAACGCATCTCTAAGAGTTCTCATTACCGCATCAACTATTTTATTATGAAACGTATATGAAGAGGATGAGAAGTAAAAATTAATTTGTGGGAAATAATGAGTTATGGCTGCCTGAAATCCTTTATCACCATCACTCCTTATATTATCTACTCTTTCATGATCTAGTAAGTATTGAATAACTCTTCTTGTTTCCTGTTCTGTTTTCCCTTTCACCGGAATGCAATATAAATATCTAGTGTTAATGTTAATGGCAAATAAATAAGTAACGTTTCCTCTTGAATATTCTAAATGATCGATTTCGTATGAATATGGATATGGTGCAAATGAAGGGCGACTAAATTTTTCCTTTAACGGTTGAATTTTTGGGTCAGTTGGTTTATTTAATATTTTGAAATCCTTTTTAAAATCTTTTTGCTTCTTTAATGTTTGAAATGGATATTAATAAAAGTGAATGATGAAGGATTAACTGAAGGAGGAGGTACTACTGTTGGAGGTTTTGGTGTCAAGTGGTTTAATTTTATCTGCTTTGATTTTGGATTTCATTCCCCTCTTCATTAATTCCGGATGTATTCTATTCATTTGTTTTAAATATGCTGTATATAAAGGTTTGATATACTTTCCCGCTTCGAGTTTATGTTGAAGGATGAATTCCAAAAGTTGATCTTCATTTAAAAGTCGGGCTGAATATGGTTTAACTAATGAATCATAAATTAAAGCTTGTGCATCATTTATGGTCTGAAGGACCTGGGCGTTTTGCACCTTTAGCTGTTGAACATTTGCTACTTTCTCTTTGGTGTTGTTTTCGGCTTTTTCTTCTTTGGCTTTTGTTCCTTTGGCTTTTGTGGCTCAGGATTATATAATTTATATAATTTATATAATTCATCAATATCTTCTTCTGTTAATACTTTATTTTTGAAATCTTTCAACTGTTTAAGTTGTGATTTAGTTTTTCCCTTTGAATATTTTCCTTCTTTAATGTTCTCTCTTAAACGTTTAATTATTTTATCATGATATTTCAAAATTTCATTTTTATAATATGAATAATAATAATCCATATCATCACCCGTTATATTTTTATTATATTTTTGGAGATATGATTTTAATTCATAATAACTAAGAAATTTTTGATTAAATACTAAATCATCAATTAAATTTTTTAAATCTGTGTTATCCATTTATATAAAAATAAAATAAGTGTTTTAAATAAATGGCATACAACATCCATTTTCACAACATACAGCTTTAGTGTGTGCTCCTGTTAATGCAGTCTTACCAATTGTTAAGCGAGTCATTGACCCATTTTTAAGTTGTAAATTAATATTCTGACCATCAAATATCACTTTATCATTTATTATATCCAAATAATTTTTAGGTGTTAATTGTTTATTTTGTCTTAAACTAACACCTTTCATTTTTTGTGCAATCTTTTTGAAAGTCTTCACCATCATTCCGTTGAATGATGTATAACACTTAGGGCATAAAGCAACCATGTTATCACCTTGTTTCTCAATTGCTAAACCCAATAATTTTTTCTCATGTGCTTTTTCTTCAGCTTTATTCTTTAATTTAGGTTTAAATTTCTCATCAAAACAGAAGAAATCAAAAGGTGCGAATTTGAAAATGTTTTTATCATAAAATTTTTTATCGGTTACAATTGCTTGAAATGCTTGAGTGTTAGGAAGATTTGGGTCGCCAGCGATTGCCCAATATGATGAATCAGTATCACCTTCAATGAAATGAAAACGATTAACATCCATGCATTTATACATAAAATCATAAATGAAAACCAAATACCAGTATTTTGCGTTATCTAAAGTGAAGAATGCCTCTTGTAAACATGTATCACATCTATAAAATCTATCTTTAAGCATCACTTGATATGTATCCTCTCCTATTTCTCTTATGTTTTTAAACTTATTTGACATACATGCAACGCGTGCCTTCTGTGCATTCATTATTTTAGTCTTTGCGTAATTTTGTGTATTCATTGCATCGTAACCATATGATCCATTAAGTGAAATCTTGCAAAATAAACTTTTTCCTTTATTTCCTTCTAATTCAGCCTTTTGTCTTTCGTTCATAAATTCGTTCGCAAATTCATTAAAACAAGTGTTTTTCGTAAATGTTAAAATTGATTGAATGTCATCAATGATAAAATGAAATCTGTCTATTAGATACCAAAGATAATAAGAAGAAAATGGTTGATATTGGTTGTGTGTTGATGCTAACTGAGTTAATTTCCTCTGTTTCTGGTCAACTGGTAGATTGTTTGATTTCATGTAATTATACATAAAACTGCCAATTGTTTTTTCATCTGTGATAATATCTAAGTTTCTTATTATTGGTAAAAAGTTTATGTAATCATTAATGTATTTTTCATCAATGTGACCCTTTACTTCAGCCACGAATAAAGTATTTTTCTTCTTAATTATTCCCAGTGCTTTTGCTTTCTTTGTTGCTGTATCACAAATGATAACACCATTCAATCTTCCCGGCATATACATTTTATGGTCAGTATATTGAATGAAATCATGAGGATTAGATGAAAATGATGAAGGATATAATGAATTAAAGTCAACACCAACGAAATGAGTCATAATGTTGGAAGTGTCCTCATTTGATACAGTTTTAGTTTCTGGATTATATGAAAGTTTATTAATGTGCGTGATTCCTTTAAGATTTACTCTATGTTGAACATTTGATAAACCACCAGTAATTCCATTACGGAGGATGTGATAAGCTTCAACTGAATCTAGAGTCATTGGTAAATTATTTTTTAATGTATAATTTCTTAAATTGATTCTTAAACGTTGAACATCTTCATCTTTATTTGATTTTACGACATTGCAATAACAACACATTAACTGACAATTTTCTTTGGTATGTGGTTTTTCATTATCGATTCTATCTAATGTTGGTTTATTAGCATATGTAAACGCTTTACCACACATTTTGCATTTAGATGAAAGGATTAAATCGTGATAGTATTGATAGTCATCCATTGAAACATTGTTTTTAGTATCCCTTTCTGCTTTTTCATCTTGTTTCTTATATGAATCAATTTTATATTTCCAATACTTTTTTGTTAATTCAAAACTTGATTCCACATTTTCTTCTTCTGGATATGTTTCGTTAGGATTGAAGTTCTTATATGCTAACGCGTAACGAATCATTGATGCATTCGATGATAAAGAAAGATTATGAAGCATGTCAATTTTATAAACAAATGTTTCTTCAATAATTTTATCAATTGGGTCAATCATAATTTCAACGTCTTTATTGCAATAATGAATAAAATATTCTAATCTATTCTCAAAATTTTTAGCATCATTGAGATATATTTGATAATCTGAATCGGATATTGTTTCTTGAGTTAATGCTGAATAAAATGAATCTTGAGTGAATGGTTCCACTTTATATAATTCATCTTCGTAATTCTCCCATGTGATGAATTGATAAGGGAAAAAGGATTTAACACGTGATTTATTGTTTCCGAAATCTTGAGTGAATTGGTCTAATGTTCCACCCGCTATATAATTTCTGATGTCAATAAATCTTAATTCATATGGACAGTTTGTTTTCTTTACAATGATTTGCTTAAATTGAGAAGAAGAACCCAGCATTGATTTTATTTTCCATTTTGCAGTGTTTAAATCACGAAGAATTAAATTTAAATCAAACTTTCCCGAATTAAAACCTATGATATTCACTTTATTGAATTCCTCATCTAGAAGTTCTTTAAATGCTTCCTTCTGTTTTTCATTTAATGTATGGGACAAAGTCCCCGCCGTTTGGTCCGTTTGCGGCTTCATTAATTCTTCATATTGTTCAATATTTGATTTAGCAACTAATGAACAGGTTGAAAATAAAAATTCAATCCAATCAGAGATGAACGAATCACTTGATGTTAAGCAAAAATTCCTCGTAAATGTTTTATCACGGTCTACGACCTCGCCGCTTCGGTCTGAAAGACCTTCAGGACTCAAAGAGTCCGTTTGCGGCTTTATTTTGACAGTTGATGATACCATAAATGGTTTTAAGTAAGCGTTCAAAGTTGCACATTCAGAAAGTTGAAGTTCTTCTTTAGTCTCTAATGTTTCGAAGTCAAAAGTAATATAATATCTTGTTGGTTTATAATATTCCTGCAAATTATGTGCTAATAGCCATTGATATATCTTCTGTTTCGTGATATGTGGTGCATATGGTTGTTGTGTGTTTTGCAATTGAACGTCTTGAATTAATCTTCCATTATTTTCTTTACATTTCTCACAATGCTTTAAAAATCTTCTTTGGTTTTTCCTTTCTGGGTCATCACGGATAGAATATACTTCTTCTTTGCAAAAGGGGCAAACTTTATATCCTGTGAGTGCTTCAACGTCTGTAATTCTGTCAGCGTGAAGTTTTCCACATGGACTCTGTGTTAATAAAATATTTACTGTTTCAAATTCTGGATCTATCATTATTGATTCCACTAATGGAAAGTCTACCTTATTTATGTCTACGTCTTCTGGTTGAGGGACACAATAATAAAAATCAATATTAACGTTTAACATTCTTGCTAACCTCTCACTTTCTGATGAAATGTCAAATCCTTCATATGCATCTATGGCTTCATTTAAATAACTTCTACGAGTTTTAGGATTAACACCATCAGGAATGTTATAGAAGCGTTTAAATAACCTTCTACCTTCGGCTCTTATTTGATTATCATTCATTTTAGCTGTTCCGTTTTTGTTCATTTATGTAAGAATAAAAAATTAAAAAATAAATAAAAATAAAGTTTATTTTTTTAAAGTCCAGGGCTAAAGTCCATAAAATGAATTAAGAACACATAAATTTTTATCATCTGCGACGTGACGAATACATTTTAATTTACTCAAGAATGCGTACCCTGATACATTAAATCTAATTCCTGTCTTATTTAATTTCACAACTTTGAAAAGGAATGTATGAATAGCTATAAAATGATGAGATGATGTTTTATGGGTTGCTTCCATTTTTTCTGAAATAAATGAATAAATATAATGTTTATAAGTTTTCATATCTTTTATATTCTTAATAACGAATGGTATAGACCTTTCAACTTCGTCTTCCTTCGGTGCTGTTCTTTCATATGAAACATTATTAGTATCTTCAATAATGAAACCACAATCGCATAAAATTTTATATGTACCAATTGTTTCTTTTGATATTTTATCTAACAAATCAAAAACTTTATCAACACCTGTACATTTATTTAAATAATAATTTGTGTAAATATCATGGTCTTCTTTCTTAATCGTATTTGTTGCATATGTTACATTTTTCAGTGCTTTTTTGAATTTTTCAGAATCAAGAGGAGGTGAAAGTAATATACATGGATAATCTCCATCGTCAATAAATTGTAACTTATGTTTATGAATAAATTTTGTGCCTTCTTCCGAAAGTGTTTCATCTATTTCACCATCTAATAAATTTTTAGTAGATTCCAAAAAGTAATTTTTATATCTTTCTTCATGAGATTTTTGAACTTCTGATTCTGAAGCTGGGATATTCATTAAACCCTCTACTTCATTCTCATTATATTTTTCAACTTCTCTTAATTCCTTAATTTTTTCATCTATTTCATCTCTTATTTTTTCCAGTCTTTCAATTTCATCATATTCATCATCTTTAATCCGTTCTTCATAATATTCAGGGAAAACATCAGGTTCTTTAGGTTTTTCTTCTTCAGATGTGGGATATAAGAAATTTATAACATCATCTTTATTCATTTTTCCATCATAATCTAAATCATTTAATAACTCCGCGAATTTTTGACAATTTCTTAAATAATATTTATTAACTTCATAACTCGCCTCCTCTAATATATCCTTTATTTCCTCGTTTGTGAATCCCAATTTTTTAACGTCGTTAGTCTTGACACTCATTTTCATACGAATTAAAAAAATAAATTATTCAAAAAATGTAAGACATGAATTTTTAAAGTTTATTTTTTTATTTTTTTTATTTCATTATGGTAGTGAATCTTTCATTCATGAATGATAATTATATCTAATTTCTTTTATTCTCTCGTACATACTAGATTTAAAGAATTCAGAACATTTCCCATAATCTCCTAAATGTTTTCTTATCCCTAACGTGTGCCAGTTATTATATGAAACTGAATAAACTTTATCTTTATCTTTACACCTTTCATCACTTCCAATATATTTATATCTCAGTTTTGATTTAGCATTTTCATATTCATTAGCGTTTAATAATTCACAGTCTTCCTTTTTAAATTGATGTTTAAGATATTCAGGATTTAATACTCTACGTTTATATGCTCCTAACTTAGTTCTAAAGGTTTTTCTACAAAATTTAGGAATTCCATCCTCTTTAATGTCATCAATGATTTCCATTTCATTATTTTCAATTTCTTCTTCTCGTTTATGAGGTCTTTGATTATGACTCCATTGATTCCATGAAATTAAATATTCTTTATCATTATATTTATACCTCATTAGCTTATTTTGGCTTTCATATTCATTTAATAATTCACAATCTTCATTTTTAAATTGAAGTTTAACCCATTCAGGATTTAAACAATGTTTAATTAATCGCGGAATATCTGACATCATCTATATATAGCTTCTTTTATAAAAGATAAAAAAATAAATTATTTTAAAATTAATGTTAATTTTTTAATGGTTTATAAATAAATATATTTTAATGCATCGTCTATATATAGATGTAACAAAAAAAGTCACACAACCCGCACTCATATACTACTGTTCTTTTTTTGCAGCTTTTAGTCGCTGTATTCGCAGATTATAAATAATCACTCTAGTCAAAGACTTTTAGCTATTACATTAATGACAAAGCTCGTGAAATCTCATTTGCTTGATCTTGAGTATGAAGTTTCAAAAAAGACAAAAGAAGATAATATAGTGCAATTTCGGTGTTAAATTTTGTTCACAAGATGCATCAACTAAATAAAAATTTTAAAATTCATTTTATTTGGAGTATTTTCAACCTGATAATTCCCAGATGACTCGTGTCTTTGTTTAGGTATTGCAAAATAATTCTTGCCAATTATTAAAATAGAATTATGACACTTTATATAGTGAATCCAAAATTCAGTGTATTAAACTGGGATTTGTAAATCTCAATACATAAAGCTTTAAATTGCAAGTAGATTAACTGAAAGAAATAAATATAGTATGTTAGAGTTTATCTTAAAAATAACTCAGGATTTGATGCAATGTAAACATTTTAATTTTTATACGACTATTCTGTTTTCAGAGAACCTGTAATTCTTTTATTGAAAACTGTTATCGTCATTCCAATATTTTTATAGCCTAGCTTATAACTAAGCTGGAATTCACACTGATATATGGGAAGAATATTATCCATTGCCAGCAAAAGATCCAACAACTGTTACAAATAATAAAAAACCTGTCTTTTCTGGTAATTTCTTTTTACTTTCTTCGAATTTCAAAGAATTTAATGATAATATTATTAATTGCAGCCGAAATAACATTTACTTACTGCATTCATTATGCACTTATACTGATATTACCCAAATTACAGGAAAAGGTGGCTGCATCTACTTCTCTTGTCAGAGCTCCATTGTGCAAGACCGATTTTGCTCTGTTAAATGCTGCACAACTGAGTCTGGATTTTTGCCTTGACATTTCAAGAAAAAGAAAAGATTTCCTTTTATTTTGATTCTTGAATCCTTTTTACATGTTAAAAAATAAACGTATATAGTAGAGCTAACAACCCCATTAAAATTATTTTCTTTCATTTGCCAACAATACCCACGCCCTAATTCTGAATTTGAAATTTAAAATTGAGGTAATTTATGATCAAATCAATGGAATTTCACCTAGTATTCTTGTTGTAAACACAAATTTAAGCTATTTTTAGAGATATGTAATGCAGAAATCGATAAGTCTAAAAAAATTGAAAGCGATATCATCGTTTTCTCAAAAAATCAAATGTTTCTTTTCTCGATTTCTTATACATATAGAACTTGCGAACAACTCCGATTTTGCAAGGACAACATGAACACAACTCATGATGTGCTATCAATCAAACCAGGCACTCAAAAATTCATTGATAATGAATTTATTGCACCATTATACGTAAACAACAAAGAAAGTACGTTCAACTTACACATTTACAAAATATCCAAATCAGGATTTAGAATAAGAATTGATCCTGGCACTAAACTTTCTTCTTATCGCTTTAATATTTCACATGATAATTTAATTGTTGACGAAAACAAAATTACAAATAAAGAAGAAGTTACATATGAAACACACAGACTATTTGACGTATTAAACGCCAAGAAAAACACATCTGCACTGATAAATTTTGATCCATTTTTCATTACAATTTCAAGAGATGGAAGAAATTACATTTCAATCAATTCAGAGAACTTTGTTTTCATAGAAGATGGCTCAGAAACGCCAAATACAGAATATGACGGCTATATTGAAACGTATCCACACGGAAAAACAGCTGTTGGCGTTGATATTTCATTTTTATCAGCAAATGCACGTCTTACAGGCTTCTCAGAAGGCACATATCCAGCAAATTTAGTAGATACTAATTCCAGCTCCGAAAGACACTATTCAAGAGACAATTATGCCATGTATGGCTTTGTTCCTATGTTATCCGGCCATTGTCCAGATTTCGACATAGTTCCAACTGTTTTTTGGATGAATCCAACTGATATGTTCATCCAAATCAATACAAAAGCATCAGGACGCATTGCAAAGTTTGTTTCAGAAGGTGGATTCATAGATTTAGTTGTATTTTCCAATAAATTGGAAGAAAATTTACAAGAATATTCCGAAATCACGGGTTTACCACCATTAGCACCTGCATTTGCATTTGGATATCATCAAAGCAAATACGGCTACAAGAGTCAGCAGGAAGTTGAAGGAATTCTCAGTAAATTAAACGAAATCAAATTCCCATACGATTCCATCTGGTTAGACATTGACCACCTTCAAGATTTCGCTCCATTCACTATCAACTACACATGGTTCCCCGATCCTCAGAAGTTCTTCGACGACAGGAAGAAACAGAACAGATTTGTCATCAGAATCACTGATCCACATTTGCCAACAAATCTGTCACATCCAGTTTACAAACAGGCATTTGACAACGATTATTTTGTCAAAAATTCCAGTAATCAACAAGCCATTGCTCCATGCTGGCCAGGTGATTCCAGTTGGCCGGATTTCTTCAGAAAAGATGTAAGAAATTGGTGGAGTGGTCAGTTCACTAATTGGCCGGCCAACGTATATGTATGGAATGACATGAACGAGATTGCTGTTTTCCAGAGAATCGAAGGCACGAACCACAAAGATTGGCTCAATCTCAATGGAAAAATAGAATCAAGAGAAATTCACTCAAGTTATGGTTTGTTTATGACAAGTGGCACTTTTAACGGTTTGACAAACCGCCGACCATTTGTATTAACACGATCTTTCTTTGCTGGATCACAGAAGTTTTCATGGCACTGGTCAGGCGACAACGATGCATCATGGGAGCATTTGAGGTTATCTTTAGACATGTTGATTTCATCCAATTTGAACGGCCTTCCTTTCACTGGATCTGATGTTGGTGGTTTCACCGGAAATGTCAGTGATGAGTTGCACGCAAGATGGTTCCAAGTTGGTGCTGCTGTCTATCCTTTCTTCAGACAGCACTGTGCAATAAATGTGAACTACAGAGAACCGTATTTGTACAAAGACAATGAAATATTTGATGGAATGATGGAATCAACAAAATTGAGATATAAGATGTTCCCTCTTTATTACACAAACGCTTACAAAGCATCGAAATCTTTGAAGCCGTTAGTTACTCCTTTATGGTACACTTTCAATGATATAGATCATGATGTGAATTACCAATTGTTACTCGATGAAAAAGTAATGGTTTGTCCAATTGTCACCCCAAATACATCAACTACAAAAGTGACAAAACCACTGGGTATTTAGTATGACATAGAAACAGGAGAAATACTGAATTCGTCATCAATAGAAAATGATGTCAATGAACACGCTAAAATGTTTTTGAGAGGTGGAACGATAACAACGGTTTTTGTAAACTCAAAAGAAACAATTTATGATCAGATGAAAGAGAACATTGAGTTATTAGTTGCTGTTGATGAGAATGAGTATGCAAAAGGAGATTTGTATTTAGATGATGGAATTTCTATTCATTACAAAGATAGAAATGAATTTAATTACGTAACATTTGAATATTTGAATGGAAAAATTAATATTTTTGTTAATAATTCTATGAAAAGTTTGACAAATAAGATCAATTCGATCAAATTCTATGGAGTGAAAGATAAGAAATCGATTCTTATTTCTGGAAAGAAAGAAATCAATGAAAATATCATCAAAATAGAGAAATTGAATTATGATATCACTGTTGATGGAGTGATTGGAAAGAAATCAGTGAATGCAGGCTTAATTGTTCTGTACGTAATTCTCGGTGTTTCTGGAGCATGTATCATAGGAATTTTAATTTTTGTCTGCATTAGAAAGAGATTTGGTGATGATAGATCTGAGAAAATCGGATATGATAACATCCCGTAAAAATACTTATAAATCTTGTTTTGAATAAATAAATTATAATAGTATATCGCTTCGCTATTACAAAAGTGACAACACATCAAATTTCATTCAATTCCTGTCTTGCAAATTTAGAGATGTTTAATTTGATATTTTAAATGAATATATTAGACAATTAGAAGAAGAGTATTTATAATCATTCTATTCCAATAATTGATTACTAATAATTACGTAAACTATTCAAAACTGATACGAATTGTCATGACTTTACTTCAATTATCTTTATCATCGTTTTCGCATAGGTAATTGCCCAGAAAAATTCACGAATAGCTTGTATTAATAGCATTACATAAATTATAAAATATACTTTTAAAAGTAAAAGAGTATATGATTGAGAGTATTCTATCGAAAATATAAAAAATAATTATCAACTCATTCTTGATCATATCCATATTTGATAAAAGTCTTCGGCAATGGGAATATCCATATAGGGAAGACTGCGAACCGTATGAAATTCCTATTTCAAAAGGGTTATATTTGTTTGAAGCATGGGGAGCTGCAGGCGGAGGTAATGAAAATGAAGCAGGACGTGGTGGATACACATCAGGATACATCAAATTCAAATCTAACACAAAAATATATGTTGTAGTCGGAGGAAAAGGGCGAACTACATTTCATCCATCTTACCAAACCATAATGAAGGGAGGATGTGGCGGTGGGGGAAATGGAGGAATATGCGCATATGGAGATAGTGATTCAGGTTCTGGGGGTGGTGGAGCGACTTCAGTTTTTCTTGAAAAAAGTGACATCGAATCACGAATATTAGTTTCTGCAGGGGGCGGTGGGAGCTATAGAGGCTATTCTGGCGGCTATGCAGGTGGATTAATTGGAGGAGATGGAAAAGGACCTGTGTATACGGCAATTGGTGCAACACAAACTGATGGGTTCGAAAAAGGAATTGGTCAAAATGGAGGGAGCAAATATTATTATGCAGATGGTGGTGCTGAAGGAAATTGCGGCTCTGGAGGAGGATATTGGGGAGGCACTGCAATACAGAATCAAGGGCGAGATTCAGATGCTCCAGGGAGTGGTGGAAGCTCATATATTTCAGGTCATCCTGGTTGCAGAAATTATTCTGGTTACATTTTTAAAAAACCTATCATGCTTGGAGGTAATGAAACTATAGCACTCCCTAATTGTACTAAGTCTGTCGGAAATCTTGGAAATGGCCATTTCAGAATCAAATATTATGGTCCAACCTTTGATATTGTTCCTTCAATCAAATTTCGTGTAAGGAAACGCTAAAACAAATATTTCCCTGATGCATATAGAAAAAAACCTATTATTAAATTTTGATGTCTAATTTTCATTTAAAACTATAAAACAATAGAACAAAGAAAAACATTGAAGAACTTGACATTTAGAATGAAGTGTTTCAAAATATGTCAGCAACACTTGTATAGATATGTGGCGGAAATTCCAAAAAAAAGTAAAAAGACCAAACTTCTCCTATCGTCCAATTAATCAAAAATAGGAAAAGGTTCATATCTAGATTAAAAATCTCAGGGCATAGATATATTTTAAAATATTATTGTTAGATAAGAATTGTTATCTGAAATTCAACATATTTTTCGACCATAAACTTCAACCATAGTTGAAGAATAGTTTTCTCATGCAAAGACAATGATTAATAAAGAATTTTTTACAATTTAATATAAAAAATATAAATAAATTATTTGTTTATATACATTTTCATATGAATAATTGCAACAGTAGAATCAGCAAAACAAACAGCGATACTTTCATTGTCCGGCGACCACTTCAAATCATAAATCTTCGAAGTTCCCTCGAAAGAAACAACATGTTTCGAGTTGGCCACGTCAGATACAGAAACGATACCGTCGTAACCGCCAGATGCCAAAAAAGCACCTGATGAAGAGAAATCAATCGACAAAATGTCGTCTTTGTGGTGCTGAGCCGAATTAAGTTGTGTTCCAGTCTGAGCATCCCACATAATTACTGTCTGATCGGTCGAACTTGAAGCGAGAATTCTGTCACTGTTTGGTTTCCACTTCAAATCAGAGATCAGCTTTGTGTGGCCATTGAGAACATTACTGCAAGTTCCGTCCTCACGCCAGATACGGATTTGGTTATCGTAACTTCCAGATGCGAGGATTCCATTGACAGACCATGCGATTTTATTAATTTTGGACGTATGGCCCTTTAGTATTTCTGTAGAATTAAGCGAAAGATCGTAGACAACGATGTTTCCGTCGGCTCCTCCCGTGGCAAAAACATTATTATTGCGCCAGCCTGCGGTAAGTATAGCGTCTGAATGCATATCGAACTTGTTTAATTGTTTGCCGTCGGATGACCAGACAATTACTGATCTATCGGCTGAAATTGTTAATAACTTTTTTCCATTTGGAGAAAAATATACGCCGTAAATAAACGCTTTGCCTTCTAAGCAATGTAATTGGTTGCCGTTCATATCGCATATGTAAGCACAGCCATCAAAACTGCCTAATGCGATTAAATTCTCGCATGAAATAGAAACGTCTGAAAAATCATGATCGACGGATTCGGGTTTGAACTGAACGTTGATGTTTTGGTCAGAAACGGGCTTTCCATTCTCGATTGTCCAAATAATGGAAACTCCGTCAGCGCCAGCTGTCACGAGATGGGATCCATCAAGCGACCAGCAGCAAGAATAAACATCAGCTGTATGCTTAGCAAGAATGGAGGCAACCGATGGCGATAAACTGATTGTTTCTTGTATCTCTGACTGAGGTCGATATGGATGCTGAATTGATGCTGATGCGATGAGCTGTGACTCAGTAACATCGACAAACTGCGTTTCTTTAATCGGGAATTTCTCCTCTAATTCGAGTAAATCTTTGTGGATTTTGTTGTTTGGATCTTTTCTTGCATTCTGAATTGCTTTCTGGTTCTTCATGTATATTAAGCTCTTCTGAAGTACTGCTATAAGCGCATTAGGAGGTATACTCGCGAGATTAACGTTTGATGAAGCTAAAAACGATTCATTTTCAAAAACATATGCTGTATGATCGAAGCCGCTTTCCTTTAGGTATCGCAGGATGAGGACATTGACCTCATCAAGGGATACTGCCATTCAGAGTCCTCGAAAAATAAATTTTTGGCAGTTTTTCTAAAAATTACGAAATTTTTTCCCTCATGACCAATAGGGAAAACCGCAACCACTTTTTTAATCACGATTTAAATATATAAATCGCGATTTTTTAGAAAAATCGCGACTTTTTTAAAATCGCGTTTTTTAATGAATTGCGATTTTATTGTGGTCGCGATTTTTTTAGAAAAATCGCGATTTTTATGGAAAATTGTGATCAAAATTAAACGCGATTTTCTTTATCAATCGCGAACATAGAACAAATCGGAACCATGATTTTGGACCTCATTAAGCGAAAAGGTCGCAATTAAATTCAATAACAAAGCAATTCACAAAGATTTTTTGAATCTAGAATGGCTGTTTATCCATTTTAGACTGCTCACAATATGGTTTTTCTGCATACTTGCCGAAATCAGAGATCTAAAATCAAACAATCTCGATAACAAATACCTCAATCCCACTTTACTGGTCAAAATTCTTGAAGTCTTACTTTACTGCACTAATTAATCATAATTTACCTTTAATATTCTTATATCAAAAGGATTAAAGTTCATTAAGGATACCCTTACATTGCGTAGTTAGAAAGAGAATATGATATTGTCATGATTGCTAAAGTTTTAGGCTCCAGAAATGAATATACATCAAACTGAAACAATTGATAAATTGAATGAACTTTTGAGAGGTTCTCAAATAAAAAAAATTATCTAATTTTTTACAATATTACTATTATTTTATCCACATATGTATATATAGTAATTTGAGAAAACTTTTAGGAAAAAATAAGTTTAATAAAAATCTGAATTTTACTTGTTGTGGGATTGTTATTAATTGACACTCCAGACGTATTACTAATAGTTATGCGTATGCAATTAAAGTATTTCTGATGGACAAAATGTGAGATTTATATCAGATAATTCATTTCTACTATTAAGTTATTCATTTATGAGTTTGCACTTATTCGCACTAAATAAATAACTATTAAAAATTGTTTTAATTAATTGACACCATATAATAGAGTGAATTTTGTTTGATCAAACAACAATAGATGATAGATATAAAGCCAAGAAACTTGCTATTAATATGCTCTACTTGCTATTTCAATGTAAGTATGATATTTTCTAAATGTTTCGTTCAGATAACTTAGATATATTAGTCAAAATTTGAAATTTTAATAGCACATATATTAAAAATAATTATTATTCATAAAAGATTAATGAAATAGTAAAAAAATCAATCAAATTATAAAAATACAACATTTAGAAGAATTCTTATTATCCTTCAAAAAGTCAGTATTTCTGCTGTAATTTTCTACAACATTGTAGTTATTGCACTTTGTCTATGGATTTGTATATATGTTATATATAATTATATATCTAAACTGCCCATAAGTGCAATTTTTATATAAATTGTTTATTTCTTTAACAATTTCATATGAAATATGCTTTTTTAAGCGTATCAAAGCTGTGTTCTTAATGTGCATGGATATATCAAGAAAAATGTCGAAAAAATGTGAATTCACAAATTCACTGAATTTTCACCGTTTTTTGAATTTTGCTACAGCACTAATATTAAATAATACTAAAATCTTCTGTCTTTGTAAAAGAATAAATTCTGACAAAAAGTGCTCGTTTAAATTTAATGATCATCTGTATGACTAAGTGGTAAAAAGTGTTTATGACCAAAAAAGGGTTACATGCTTAGTCTATTTTTCTGACAGGATACTCTAGATTTACATGATCTCTATTTCATATCTCCGTTTTTAGATTCTTCGACAGATTTTATGATAGAAACCAAGATTAACAAATTTCCGGCATGTTAATGAAGAAATCTGCAGCTACCCTCAATATTATTTCAATAATCAGTATCGTTTCTCTTACAATTTATTTTTTTCTCAATAATTTAACAAGAATAACAATACACACTTGGTTTTACGTATAAAAGCTAAGTGTCGAACTTAATCAACTTTACTTACTTAGCAAATGAATATTTTTGTGGTTGCGAGTTCTGAATGCTGAAGTTTTAGATTTCTCTATAAATGATATCATTGCACTTACAATGTTGTTCCAGCCTATCGCATAAATCATAGAAAATCCAAAAAAAAATAATATAAAGAAAATTCATGTCATGAAGTTCAAAGAATACCGTGTAACATTAAAATTTGTTATGCATAATACATTTTAGCTATTATTGATTTTTTTAATTTTCGAGAAATTGAATGGTGAGTCCGATAGAGAAATTTTTAAAAATCCTAGTCCCTCATAGAAGTAATTTCCCTCGTCTCCCATACTTCCAAATGTATGCATATGACATAAACTTTTATGCATTACACAAGTGGCCAATAATATCTATAGAGTAAAAATTAGAAATTTAATTTTTTTATATGATAGTTATATTTCAGATTTGCGAGCGTAACTTTTTTCTCCATGGCATACTTGTTTTAAGAGCAAATGATCAAAATCGTCCTTCAATTATTGAAGGAGCTGATATCTTTTGAAAATTGAATTGAAAGGGTATTCAATTTTCAAATTTCCTCTCAATTTTGGAAACATATCAACTCTATGAATTAACAATTATGTGCCTTCACAGTTTATCAGTCATATAAGGTGCTTATAAAGAAAAAAGTTACGCTCGCAAAATATGTTTTTATATAGATTTCACATAAAATAATTATGTAATTTCTAAAAAGAATATTTTTGTTCTTGAATATTAAAGTGTATTGTAGTTTAAAAAGTTTTAAATATGTTGCTAAAATTTCAGGTTTATAGCTCATGTCTAGCATGACTTCTTCGTATGCGCAAAAAATCTGACACGTAAGGGTATCCTTAACTAAAAAAATATTACATAAATCTAACAAAAAAACCTTTAGCAATAAAAATACATTTGCTCAAGCCTATCGGCAACTCAACTCTAAAAAAACTTTTTATAACATTCTTATTACAATTTTTATTTTATTCTTATATTTATATTTTTTAGTTCACTTTTTAAATAATGATCTTTAGATTGAACCAATAACGCGATTTTCCATATAAATCGCGATTTTTTTGAAAAATCGCGACCACAATAAAATCGCAATTCATTAAAAAACGCGATTTTAAAAAAGTCGCGATTTTTCTAAAAAATCGCGATTTATATATTTAAATCGTGATTTAAAAAAGTGGTTGCGGTTTTCCCTAATATCACTTTTGGTTTTATTTTCTTACGGATTTATAATACACATGGATAGAAAATTATATTGGCACTATTGAGACTCATCATAACTATTAATTTAAAAAATTAAATGAAATTTTAGATGCCGTCCAACGAAAATAAGGTTAATTTTTCCAAATTTGAAGCGCATTTTCACATTATGGAAGCGATTTAACTAAGTTCGTCCTATATGAATGAGATAGTGTATTATGTATAGAATCTACCATAATGATAGAAACAGATATTTTATTAATAATTATTGAATTAAATTCAATATATAAAAAATTAGAACTATGTATAAAATCAGAATTAATAACATTATTCATACATATATCATTAATAAAAGGATCTATTTTTCATATCTAAAAATTGAACGGATAATTTTTTGATACAATATGCTTATTATATAATACTAGATGTGAATACGAATGATTATAATAGAAAATAGAAAAATCACCTTAGGAAATCGGAATACAATTTACATTTCTTTCAAAAAAGAATATATAAGTAGTTGAAGAGAATAGAGAGCTATTGTTATTTCACAGCATTATATTGCAGCTGATAAACGTTAAAACAAAGATTCCTATATATGGAAGATGCAAAATGTACTTAATTACATAGGAAAAATATAGGATATTTTTTAATATATTGGATTTTTGATATATTATAAAGATAATAATATAGTAATTTCAGAAAACAAAATTTAGAGAACCAAAGTAGTATATGATGCGGGTTGTGTGACTTTTTTTGTAATCGTAAGAATTCTCACATAATTGAATGATTTTTGAACATACTTCCGAATAGCAGATTTTAAAAATTTATGAATAATTTATAAAAAGTTTTTATTCCTACAATTCCTAGATTACCATTAATAAAAAGAATATATTTTTGACGAAGTGAAGATTCGCACTTCGTCACAAAACTCCGAAAAAATAAAGTTAGATTTTTTTATTTAATATAAAATGTATGGAAAAAGAATAATATCTGATTTTGAACATTATTTGATTGATTTACTAATTGATCCACAAAGCTGTTGTAAAATTAATTTTGAATTTAAAATTAAAGGAACCGTAAATTTTGTATTTATTTATCACTTAAAAGAATATGACCGATATCATAATTTGATATATGAAACTAATATAATATTTGAAGATAACAAACTTACAAGCTTCGAACATGAAAATGATATAATATTCGAAGATGAAAAAAAGAAAGAGATTGAAAAGCAATTCAATGAATGCCTTTTAAATACATATGCGCACATTATAAGACATAAAATGAAATTAATTCCTTATTAATCAAAAATATTTTTTATCTTTATATAAAGATGACAAATAGAAAAATAATTTTTATCTGATAGAAATAATACCTACAAATGACAGTATATAAAAAATTGACTTCTTACGTAAAATTAAAACTAAGTTAAATTTATTTTTTTTATTTTTTTATTTTATAATAAATGAGTATAACAACTAATTCATTGAAATCTTTAAAGTTCACTAATTCAGAATTAGAAAATATTTTAGAAAATTTTGGAGACGGTTCTTATCCAACATATATGCAGAATGTGAAAGAGTTTTCCAGATTGTTGAATGAATTTAAATATAACGGACCAATTACTAAAAAGGCTATAATGAGATATTTATATCCCAAAAAAGTTGAAAAACAGGAGAATATTCCTCTTTATGGTCCAGAGGACCTGGGCTCAGA
The DNA here is from genome assembly GCF_026262505.1 of Trichomonas vaginalis G3. NCBI lineage: Eukaryota > Parabasalia > Trichomonadida > Trichomonadidae > Trichomonas > Trichomonas vaginalis. Next base: position 26,204,300 of record NC_067205.1, read on the forward strand.
GAGCCTTGAAACACCTCCTGAATATTTTGAAGAAAAAATTAAACAAGATGAATATTATAACGATGAGATTGAGAAATTGGAACAATTAAGAAATGAAATAGATGAAAGAATTAGTGAATTGAGAAATGCTGAGAATGAAGTAGAGGGTTTAATGAATATCCCAGCTTCAGAATCAGAAGTTCAAAAATCACATGAGGAAAGATATAAAAATTACTTTTTGGAATCTACTAAAAATTTATTAGATGGTGATATTGACGAAACACTTTCAGAAGAAGGCACAAAATTTATTCATAAACATAAGCTTCAGTTTATTGACGATGGAGATTATCCATGTATATTACTTTCACCTCCTCTTGATTCTGAAAAATTCAAAAAAGCACTGAAAAATGTAACATATGCAACAAATACGATTAAGAAAGAAGACCATGATATTTACACAAATTATTATTTAAATAAATGTACAGGTGTTGATAAAGTTTTTGATTTGTTAGATAAAATATCAAAAGAAACAATTGGTACATATAAAATTTTATGCGATTGTGGTTTCATTATTGAAGATACCAATAATGTTTCATATGAAAGAACAGCACCGAAGGAAGACGAAGTGAAAGGTCTATACCATTCGTTATTAAGAACATAAAAGATATGAAAACTTATAAACATTATATTTATTCATTTATTTCAGAAAAAATGGAAGCAACCCATAAAACATCTCTCATCATTTTATAGCTATTCATACATTCCTTTTCAAAGTTGTGAAATTAAATAAGACAGGAATTAGATTTAATGTATCAGGGTACGCATTCTTGAGTAAATTAAAATGTATTCGTCACGTCGCAGATGATAAAAATTTATGTGTTCTTAATTCATTTTATGGACTTTAGCCCTGGACTCTCTGAGTCTCGGACTTTAAAAAAAATAAACTTTATTTTTATTTATTTTTTAATTTTTATTCTTACATAAATGAACAAAAATGGAACAGCTAAAATGAATGATAATCAAATAAGAGCCGAAGGTAGAAGGTTATTTAAACGCTTCTATAACATTCCTGATGGTGTTAATCCTAAAACTCGTAGAAGTTATTTAAATGAAGCCATAGATGCATATGAAGGATTTGACATTTCATCAGAAAGTGAGAGGTTAGCAAGAATGTTAAACGTTAATATTGATTTTTATTATTGTGACCCTCAACCAGAAGACGTAGACATTAACAAGGTAGACTTTCCATTAGTGGAATCAATAATGATAGATCCAGAATTTGAAACAGTAAATATTTTATTAACACAGAGTCCATGTGGAAAACTTCACGCTGACAGAATTACAGACGTTGAAGCACTCACAGGATATAAAGTTTGCCCCTTTTGCAAAGAAGAAGTATATTCTATCCGTGATGATCCAGAAAGGAAAAACCAAAGAAGATTTTTAAAACATTGTGAGAAATGTAAAGAAAATAATGGAAGATTAATTCAAGACGTTCAATTGCAAAACACACAACAACCATATGCACCACATATCACGAAACAGAAGATATATCAATGGCTATTAGCACATAATTTGCAGGAATATTATAAACCAACAAGATATTATATTACTTTTGACTTCGAAACATTAGAGACTAAAGAAGAACTTCAACTTTCTGAATGTGCAACTTTGAACGCTTACTTAAAACCATTTATGGTATCATCAACTGTCAAAATAAAGCCGCAAAGCGGCGAGGTCGTAGACCGTGATAAAACATTTACGAGGAATTTTTGCTTAACATCAAGTGATTCGTTCATCTCTGATTGGATTGAATTTTTATTTTCAACCTGTTCATTAGTTGCTAAATCAAATATTGAACAATATGAAGAATTAATGAATACATTAAATGAGAAACAAAAGGAAGCAATGAAAGAGCTTTTAGATGAAGAATTTAATAAAGTGAATATCATTGGTTTTAATTCGGGAAAGTTTGATTTAAATTTAATTCTTCGTGATTTAAATACTGCAAAATGGAAGATAAAATCAATGCTGGGTTCTTCTTCTCAATTTAAGCAAGTCATAGTAAAGAAAACAAACTGTCCATATGAATTAAGATTTATTGACATCAGAAATTATATAGCGGGTGGAACATTAGACCAATTCACTCAAGATTTCGGAAACAATAAATCACGTGTTAAATCCTTTTTCCCTTATCAATTCATCACATGGGAGAATTACGAAGATGAATTATATAAAAAGGAACCATTCACTCAAGATTCATTTTATTCAGCATTAACACAAGAAACAATATCCGATTCAGATTATCAAATATATCTCAATGATGCTAAAAATTTTGAGAATAGATTAGAATATTTTATTCATTATTGCAATAAAGACGTTGAAATTATGATTGACCCAATTGATAAAATTATCGAAGAAACATTTGTTTATAAAATTGACATGCTTCATAATCTTTCTTTATCATCGAATGCATCAATGATTCGTTACGCGTTAGCATATAAGAACTTCAATCCTAACGAAACATATCCAGAAGAAGAAAATGTGGAATCAAGTTTTGAATTAACAAAAAAGTATTGGAAATATAAAATTGATTCATATAAGAAACAAGATGAAAAGGCGAAAAGAGATACCAAAAACAATGTTTCAATGGATGACTATCAATACTATCACGATTTAATCCTTTCATCTAAATGCAAAATGTGTGGTAAAGCGTTTACATATGTAAATAAACCAACATTGGATAGAATCGATAATGAAAAACCACATACCAAAGAAAATTGTCAGTTAATGTGTTGTTATTGCAATGTCGTAAAATCAAATAAAGATGAAGATGTTCAACGTTTAAGAATCAATTTAAGAAATTATGCATTAAAAAATAATTTACCAATGACTTTAGATTCAGTTGAAGCTTATCACATTCTCCGTAATGGAATTACTGGTGGTCTATCAAATGTTCAACATCGTGTTAATCTTAAAGGAATCACGCACATTAATAAACTTTCATATAATCCAGAAACTAAAACTGTATCAAATGAGGACACCACCAACATTATGACTCATTTCGTTGGAGTTGACTTTAATTCATTATATCCTTCATCATTTTCATCTAATCCTCATGATTTCATTCAATATACTGACCATAAAATGTATATGCCGGGAAGATTGAATGGTGTTATCATTTGTGATACAGCAACAAAGAAAGCAAAAGCACTGGGAATATTAAGAAGAAAAATACTTTATTCGTGGCTGAAGTAAAGGGTCACATTGATGAAAAATACATTAATGATTACATAAACTTTTTACCGATAATAAGAAACTTAGATATTATCACAGATGAAAAAACAATTGGCAGTTTTATGTATAATTACATGAAATCAAACAATCTACCAGTTGACCAGAAACAGAGAAAATTAACTCAGTTAGCATCAACACACAACCAATATCAACCATTTTCTTCTTATTATCTTTGGTATCTAATAGACAGATTTCATTTTATCATTGATGACATTCAATCAATTTTAACATTTACGAAAAACACTTGTTTTAATGAATTTGCGAACAAATTTATGAACGAAAGACAAAAGGCTGAATTAGAAGGAAATAAAGGAAAAAGTTTATTTTGCAAGATTTCACTTAATGGATCATATGGTTACGATGCAATGAATACACAAAATTACGCAAAGACTAAAATAATGAATGCACAGAAGGCACGCGTTGCATGTATGTCAAATAAGTTTAAAAACATAAGAGAAATAGGAGAGGATACATATCAAGTGATGCTTAAAGATAGATTTTATAGATGTGATACATGTTTACAAGAGGCATTCTTCACTTTAGATAATGCTAAATACTGGTATTTGGTTTTCATTTATGATTTTATGTATAAATGCATGAATGTTAATCGTTTTCATTTCATTGAAGGTGATACTGATTCATCTTATTGGGCAATCGCTGGCGACCAAATCTTCCTAACACTCAAGCATTTCAAGCAATTGTTACCGATAAACAATTTTATGATAAAAACATTTTCAAATTCGCACCATTTGATTTCTTCTGTTTTGATGAGAAATTTAAACCTAAATTAAAGAATAAAGCTGAAGAAAAAGCACATGAGAAGAAGTTATTGGGTTTAGCAATTGAGAAACAAGGTGATAACATGGTTGCTTTATGTCCTAAGTGTTATACATCATTCAACGGTTCAATTGATGGAAGTGATTTTAAAAAGATTGCACAAAAAATGAAAGGTGTTAGTTTACGACAAAATAAACAATTAACACCTAAAAATTATTTGGATATAATAAATGATAAAGTGATATTTGATGGTCAGAATATTAATTTACAACTTAAAAACGGGTCAATGACTCGCTTAACAATTGGTAAGACTGCATTAACAGGAGCACACACTAAGGCTGTATGTTGTGAAAATGGATGTTGTATGCCATTTATTTAATAAATTTATTTTATAATGAAATGCCACAGAAGAGACAAAAGGAACCGTTAATGATGGTTTTGATACTATGATTCAAAGAGGTGGGCACCCTTAAAACATTGATTTTATTTTTATATAAATGGATAACACAGATTTAAAAATTTTAATTGATGATTTAGTATTAATCAAAATTTTCTTAATTATTATGATTTAAAAGCATATCTCCAAAAATATAATAATAATATAACGGGTGATGATATGGAATATTATTATCCATATTATAAAAATGAAATTTTGAAATATCATAATAAAATAATTTCTGAAATTAAAGACAAAATTAAAAATAATGAATATAAAGGGAAAAACTAAATCACAGCTTAAACAGTTGAAAGATTTCAAAAATAAAGTATTAACAGAAGAAGATATTGATGAATTATATAAATTATATAATCCTGAGCCGCAAAAACAAAGGAACAAAACACCCAGGTCCTTCAGACCATAAATGATGCACAAGCTTTAATTTATGATTCATTAGTTAAACCATATTCAGCCCGACTTTTAAATGAAGATCAACTTTTGGAATTCATCCTTCAACATAAACTCGAAGCGGGAAAGTATATCAAACCTTTATATACAGCATATTTAAAACAAATGAATAGAATACATCCAGAATTAATGAAGGAAGGAATGAAATCCAAAATCAAAGCAGATAAAATTAAACCACTTCAACACCAAAACCTCCAACGACAGTAGTACCTCCTCCTTCAGTTAATCCTTCATCATTCACTTTATTATATCCATTTCAAACATTAAGAAGCAAAAAGATTTTAAAAAGGATTTCAAGATATTAAATAAACCAATTGACCCAAAAATTCAACCGTTAAAGGAAAAATTTAGTCGCCTTCATTTGCTCCATATCCATATTCATACGAAATCGATCATCTGGAATATTCAAAAGGAAACGTTACTTATTTATTTGCCATTAACATTAACACTAGATATTTATATTGCATTCCGGTGAAAGGGAAAACAGAACAGGAAACAAGAAGAGCTATTCAATACTTACTAGATCATGAAAGAGTAGATAATATCAGGGGTGATGGTGATAAAGGATTTCAGGCAGCTATGACTCATTATTTCCCACAAATTAATTTTTTTTTCATCCTCTCCATATACGTTTCATAATAAAATAGTTGATGCGGTAATGAGAACTCTTAGAGATGCGTTAGGGGTTAACGGTCAGATATACTGGGATGGAAATCATGACTCCATCATACAGCAGTTAGTATATTATTACAATAATACATGGCATAGAACTATAAACATGAAACCGGTGGAAATGAAAAATGATATTTCAAAAGAATGGGAATATATTAGAAAGCAAATGGAAAGGTTAATGATGTTAAACGTGAACAAATTAATTCGGGGCTCATGAATTTTAAACAAGGATAAAGTTTTATTCATCTCGATTATGGAAAAACTGATAAATCAATGACAAAAAGAAGACGAAGATTTGACACAATAGCTGAATTTGTTAGATATATTAACGGCAATGCATTAGTTGAAGTTGACAATAAATTAATAGAAATTCCGATTTATTTTATTACTCCATTATATTTAAATAATATTTAATTTTTTTATTTCGTAAGAAATGAGTGACAACAAAGCAGTCAAGAGTCCAGACGATGAATATAAAAAGAAACTAAACAGAATTAAATCAAAAATATGCTATTACAAAAAGAAGCGCAATGCGGTGGGGTTGAAAACAATAAAACTAATGAACTGAAACGATAAAGAGAGGAAAGAAATAATCGAAAAATTAGAAACTTACCGTTCAATCCTTAAACTGAGTGAAGCAAAAATAAAAGAATTTAATAGAATAAATAAATTGATTGGAAGAGATGAATTTAATAAAGATGAATTTTTAAACTCAATCCAAATTTAATTTTTATTCCTCTTCGACAACATCTCTCTTTCCATCATTACTGCATAACCACATTTTCTCAATTTTAGTGGTTTGTTATTTTTAACATGTTCTTGCATCATTTTTATCATTTCCTCCCTTGTTATGATTCGTGGTAAATTTTGAGCTTGTGGGGTATTCATTTATGATAAAAATAAAAATTTAAATTATGCCGTTCTAAAGTTTGTGACAACATGACATTTTGACAACATCATGGGTTATTCAATAATTAATTATTTTTGAAGAACTGAAGGGTCACCAGGTCACCAGGTCACCAGGTCATTTAACTTCTCTGAAAAAATGTGACAACATGACATTTTGACAACATCATGGGTTATTCAATAATTAATTATTTTTGAAGAACTGAAGGGTCACCAGGTCACCAGGTCACCAGGTCATTTAACTTCTCTGAAAAAATGTGACAACATGACATTTTGACAACATCACAGGAGGAAGGCAAAAATAAATTCCAGTCATACTTTATAAAGCTTCATTCACAGGTATTTCATCGTCAGTAAATGATTCCTCATTATCGTTTGGTTCAATTTGTTTATATAATCCTTTCATTTCTTCTTTCAAAACATAATACAATGTTTGTTTACCATCTATTTTTCTTTGTTTCCTTTCACATTTATCCTTAATGCTCATTTGAAAGTTTTTGTCTTTCATGTCTGATGGTTTGCAGAATAGAGCATTTTTACACGTCATACCTGCACATAATTCATCATAATGTGTATTTATCCATTCATCTAAAGGATTTGTTGATAATTCTATTAAATCTTGTTTGGCTTCAGTCATCGGTATGATTCGTACATTAAATGATGAAAGGTCATATTGCATAAAATACGTCAGTAAATTATCAAAATTCCTTAGTGCATGAATCCATTAAATTCTTGAAGTAATCAAATTGACCCTTGAATTTACCATTAACCCTTAAAACTACGTATCTTCTGTCTCCAACTTCAATTTTGACGGGGTAGACGTTATTAGTTACGAAAATGAAATTGGCAACATTCTGAGCTGTTCTTCTGGGTTGATTCTTTTCATTAATTCTAATCTCATTATCCGTAATAATTGATTTCAAAGCGTTGAAGTTTGCGAGTCTATCTTCACCTACATTCTTGAGTTCATTAAGTACAAGAAACATTTTATTTTCAACTACTGAGTTGAAATTACCCGTTAGCTCACTTATTTCAGTAATGTTTTTACATGAATAACCAGCGAGAAGTTCAGAAATAATGTCTGTAAATCTGTTTTTACCTGTTCCCTGAAGTCCTTTCAAAATAATTGCTGTTTCATTCTTGATTCCAGGATGTTGAATCATTAATGCAATCCAGCCGAGTAGATATTTATACACTTCATCGTTATTATCACAAATGGCTTCTTTAATGAAATTCATAAACATCTCAATTTTTGAGTAATCAGGCTTTTCAAGAATGTTGTATTTATAACCCTGAAACGTTGAGAAAACATCTGGGGAATCAGATTTAAAGCAAACACCCTTAACGGTTAATGAAGACAATTGATTTAATAGTACGTCCCATGCTGTTATGGTTTTACCTTCTTCTTTAAATAATTTAATCATTTTGAGTGACTCTTTCATGTTTGACTGAAGAACAAATGATATTTGATTCATTTTGTCGTGTATGTTGTAATCTTTCTGAATGAAATATTTGTTTCCACAATCTACAAAACGGATTACACGTGATAAATCCTCAATTACTTCAGAACTGTTTTTATACTGATGATTTTCAGCCTTGCGTCTAATATCTGTTATCAAAAACGAGTCATCAAGTTTGATATCAAATGTTATTTTTGGCTTACGTAATAAAGGTAAAACATATTCATCATAATATTCCTTTTGATATAGTTTTAGAATCTTCACTAAAACAAATGGAGAAGTCATTAAATGTGCATATCTACTACGTGCTTTTTCAAAATTACTTTTAGCATTTTCTGTTAAACTGCAGAAGTTATAAACGTTATCGTATGCTTCATTAATTAAATGATCTGGTAACGAATTAATAGCTTGAAACAGTGTGAATAATGTTATTTCTTTTTCTAAATTCATGTTTCCACCATCATTATGTACTTCAAAATCACAGATGCCATCAACTATGCTCTGGGCAAGTTTATCGTCAATGTTTACATCTTTGTTTTCATTCATGATATTCTTTATTTCTTCGTTCTTCTGTTCAACTCTTACCTTAATATTCAAATCATTTAATATATCGTTTACTGTTCTGGTTAATGTTGAATCATAACTTCCACGAATGAATGAGTATGTATTGATTGGTTCTGATGCATTCTTGCGAACTCTTGAATCAGCCATAACTACTAATGAACGCTTTGAATCATCAATAGAAGTCATTATGTCAATATCATAATCATTGCAGGAATAACATTTAATCATTCTGTTCGAAACTGCATAGAAGAAATTAGTGTTGCAATAAATGTGAAGACCTCCTGATGCGGTTTTAACGATAACATCTTTATCCGAAAGTTTTGATAAAATGTCTTTCCTAACCGTTTCTTTAAGTTCATCATTGTACGATTTATTGATATCAACATCTATAATCGTTAAATTTGAAATTTTATTTACTAATAAAGCTGTACCAGTTTCCCTTCCTCTTCCTCCATCATGTTTGAGGTAGTTATGTAAATCAATCTTGTTTTCACCAATTCTTTCGTTGAGGGTTTTAGTTTCTGCCACAACTAATTCCTCAGCTAATGAATCAATAACTTGTTCATCAGAAATGATAAAGTTGCTGTTGTTGTTTGTTGCTGTCATTTATATAGGAATAAAAAAATAAAAATAATTTTAAAACTAACTTTATTTTTGGGCTGCATCATATTTTCGTAAATGTTGTCAAAATGTCATGTTGTCACATTTTTTCAGAGAAGTTAAATGACCTGGTGACCCCTTCAGTTCTTCAAAAATAAGTCATAACTGCCTTCCTCCTGTGATGTTGTCAAAATGTCATGTTGTCTCATTTTTTCAGAGAAGTTAAATAACCGAGTGACACATGGTGACCTGGTGACCCCTTCAGTTCTTCAAAAATAATTAATTATTGAATGACCTGTGTTGTTGTCTAAATGTCATGAGTTAAATAACCGAGTGACATAGTGACACCTTCAGTTCTTCAAAAATAATTCATAACTACCTTCCTCCTGTGTTGTTGTCAAAATGTCATGTTGTCTCATTTTTTCAGAGAAGTTAAATAACCGAGTGACACATGGTGACCTGGTGACCCCTTCAGTTCTTCAAAAATAATTAATTATTGAATGACCTGTGTTGTTGTCTAAATGTCATGAGTTAAATAACCGAGTGACATAGTGACACCTTCAGTTCTTCAAAAATAAGTCATAACTGCCTTCCTCCTGTGATGTTGTCAAAATGTCATGTTGTCTCATTTTTTCAGAGAAGTTAAATAACCGAGTGACACATGGTGACCTGGTGACCCCTTCAGTTCTTCAAAAATAATTAATTATTGAATGACCTGTGTTGTTGTCTAAATGTCATGAGTTAAATAACCGAGTGACATAGTGACACCTTCAGTTCTTCAAAAATAATTCATAACTACCTTCCTCCTGTGTTGTTGTCAAAATGTCATGTTGTCTCATTTTTTCAGAGAAGTTAAATAACCGAGTGACACATGGTGACCTGGTGACACCTTCAGTTCTTCAAAAATAATTAATTATTGAATGACCTGAAAACATTAACATAAACATTAACGTAAACATTTATTTTTGGTCGTTTATGACAAAAATAAATGGTTCATTTACTCACAATATTTTTTTACAAAACGACCCCAAACTTTTAACTTCTTTTCTGCAGTTTCTAATGCTATCTTAGCGAGTTCATATTCTCTAAATTCTCTCTTTAAATCTTCTTGTTCCCATTGGTCTAGTTCGTATGGAGAATCTCTATAACCATAATATATCTCACGTTCATGTTCTAATTGTTTTTCGCACATTTTTCTAACTTCTTCTTCAAACAAATGTTTAGCATTCTCTACTGTATCTTCGAGTTCTTCTTCATCTAATTTCTCATGAACTTTCTTGTCTATGGAGTCCATAATATCTTTGACATAAAATGCATACTTTACAGAGCACCATTCAGCAACAAAATGAACGAGGTCAGGATGTATGTAAATACCTTTGAATTCATTTATAACACCCTTAGTAAGCTCATAAAATGCTTGTTTTGAGGTCGAGCCACTTTTGGCTTGACCGTATTCGTTCATCCAAAACTCAAAAATTTCCTGCATTTTAGTACTATTGAGAAATCTGTTTAAATGGTTTAACCTTCCCGCTTCTCTCGCCATCTTTGTTGCATTAATGTAACCATCCTTGTCTCTACGTAAGACTTCAATACCATTATAAGTGCCTTTTGTGAATGTTTCACCATTAGATTTGTTCGTGAATGTTTTTGCTTCGACTGACATTTCTGTTCTTACATACAAAATAAAAAAATAAATAAAAATAATTTTAAAACTAACTTTATTTTTGGACTGCATCAAATTTCCGGGAATGTTGTCAAAATGTCATGTTGTCAGTAATTTTAAGAGAAGTTAAATAACCGAGTGACACATGGTGACGTAGTGACACTGAAAACATTCATGAAAACATTTACGAAACATTAACGTAAACATAAACGATAAAATTTATTTCCGGGAATGTTGTCAAAATGTCATGTTGTCAGTAATTTTAAGAGAAGTTAAATAACCGAGTGACACATGGTGACGTAGTGACACCTTCAGTTCTTCAAAAATAATTAATTATTGAATAACCTAAAAACCATTAACGTAAACATTCATGAAAACATATATTTCTGCAGTTCATCCATTACTTCATTACCTAATTAATTACAGACATAAAATTTATTTAGTTCATTCGGTAAGCCTTAACCCAAAGGTCTGGGCTCAAGCACATTCATTGAACGCGGTACCATGCAAATACAGTCACAAATGGTGGCATGTAATCCTTACCCAAGCCGGTTGGATTTGTTGTGAAAGTATGGACATGATTTCCTCCTGGTTCAGTTGGTCGAAAAGTCTTTTTTGCTGAATGGTTATAATCTGGAGATAAAACATCATAACCAGCTTCATATTCTGAGTTGTATAATGGGTGGTCTCTTAATGAGTGGCTATGGTCGCCAGAAAAGTTTGTAGTTCCTGTATGAGTGTGCGGGGGTAAGTTTGCTTCTTTAATTTTCTTCGAACCACCCGTTTGCTTTGAATATCTAGCACAGTATAAGAATTTATCCACAATCTGCTTCCACATACCAAAACCTAAAACTGTTGCTGGATTTGTTGAGTTCATTGACGTATAAATAGAACCAATGGGGTAAATCATCTCAAGAATTGTATTTAATCCATTATGAATATTGAATTTATTATATAATATTGAATTTGGGTGAGTACTTAAAACTGGTCTTGTTATCAATATTAACGTATTATTTTTGAAAATTGCTTTTCTAACATCTTGAAATTTTGTGATTTCAGACCAGTTTCTTCCATCACTACTGATATTTACTAAATCACCACATCCTAAAGCAATGAAATACCCATCAATATAAAATAAATTTGTAAATCTATAATTTTGAGTAAGTTTTGGAGTGAATGAATAAACCAATTCCCAATTTGATAAATCCTGTGATAAATAAATATGTCTGTTATAACTTACAGGATATGAATAGACCATTTCACCTGAAACGAGAACATAAACATTTGATCCATAACATAAAGCTTCAATGTCTCCATCAGCTTGAAAAATTTGTTCAAATTGACCTTGTGGTATTGAAGATGATCTATAAATTTTATCATTTTGTAGGATAAAATACATGTTGTTAATGTAATACCACTTACTTGTATAATCAATTTCCAAATCTGATGACATCATACTAAACATATAATAATTTATCCCATCCTCACTAATGAAAAATTTGATTGACTTCATAAATTAGTACCCATTTATTATTAACGCATCTAATAGGATTATTTGAATATTTAAATTTAGCATCTTGATTTAAATTACATTTGAACCATTGGATACAATCGAATGAATAACAAGGGCAAAAATCATCTTCAACCGTTATCATTCCCATAAATTTACCGTTATTATATTCAACATATAAAATTCTTGGATTAATGATTGGCTTTCGTGTATCAGGATTCAAAACAGATGGAGTAAATGATTCATAGTTTTGAAAATCATTTGTTTTAAAATAATAAAGCACTCCAGCTGTATAAAATAAATACATGGTCACTCCATCGAAACATATCCATTCAAAAGAATCTATATCAAAGGTTTTATCTGATGATTTCATAAAATTTAAAAATGGCGGAGTAAAATAGACCTCTGATTGTTTTATTTCTTCATTAACAAATGATATATTAGCTTTCTTATTTAACTCACTATCCACATATTCCTTATCTGCTTTCTTATTTAACTCATCGTTAACATATTCCTTATCCGCTTTAAGGTCTAAACATCCTGAAACCCATCCTGTATCGGCTTTAGTTTTTAAAATCTTTGATGTCCATTCATGATACCATTCAACCCTTTCTTTAATTTCATTATCTTTTTCATCAACATAAACCAAATTTGCCTTCTTCATTAACTCACTATCCACGTATTCCTTATCTACCTTCTTCATTATGTCATTTAGGAAACCTTCTATGAATTCCTCATTTAAATTAAATCTTCCAATCTTCAAAACTTTAGGAAATGCATTTAATGCGTAATATCTCTGTTCTTCTGGTGGAATTGATGTTATATCATCCGTTATACCTTTAATTTTTGAATTCATAAATAAAATTTCTTTTATATTTGATATCACCGCACCACCTTTGCAAACGAATTCGAAATGTTCATTTTTCAATACTATCTCCAAATCTCCATATTTCAACCTTTGCGTTTGTTCTGCCGTCTTTGAATTATATGCATATATGGCGTATGTAATGGTCTGAGGGACCTGGGTGCTTTGTGCCTTAAGTTGTTGTGGTTGCTGTTGTTTAATCATTTATTATGATTTAAAAATAAATATTTAATCTGTTATCTCATCAGCTATTTTTTCTATTTGAAATTGCCATAATATTTCATTCATGAATTCTAAATCACAATCAAATAGGTCAGTTATTCTAAATTTAATATTTGATAAATCTTTTGAATGAAGAATAAATGAATTCCCGGATAATTGAAACGGATATGATAAAGAAAATGTGTTTAAGTTGATGGATAAAATGTTTTGTATTGATGGGTAAGAGTTAGGGTCTAATGTTTGATGTGAAAATCTCATTGGGGTATTAACTTTATCACATTTGATTAAAATGAAATTGGAACCAGTGTCAGAATACAAAACATCCCCAACATTTTTCAAAATTTAATATCCCCAACAATGAACGAAGATGAGGAGTACAAAATTTAATTTTCAGCGGAAATTTAATAAGGTTATTTATTTCATCAAGTTCAAAAAGTTTATCGGGTTTTGATTTAAAATTTTCTTCATACCATACGATAAATGATTCATTTAAATAACTTAAAATCATGTTAATATCCCATTTCGCTATCACATTATTTATATACATATCATACGTTTTTTCAAGGTCATCTTTAATAAATGATATATAATCTGAAGGGTCTAAAAGAATGGGATTAAATTTACCACTCACAGAAACGAGAGTAACATTATAAATTCCGCTAACTGTTAAATTTAATTCACAGCTATTATTCGAAATAATATTGATAATTGACATTTTTATTACGATTAAAAATATGGTAAAGCGTTATTTTCCAGTGATAAATAAAACTAGAATAAGATTACCTCAAGAATTCATAAATTCAACGAATAAGAAATTCATTCATGTTATAAATTTTAGTGTTTTCAGAAAATATGAGTCAATGTCATATTCATCAACAGGTTATATTTCACTTCATTCAAATTTAGTTCAATCAAACCCATATAATGACCATTTCATAAGATTTTCAGATGGTATTAAAAATGTAATTGATAGATTAAAATATGAACAGATTGACAATATCGAATTTTTGGAATTTTGGTTTAAATATCCGATGGAAAAAGATTGAAGTTAAAGATAAAGCTGATACTATAACAAAAACAATTACAATGACCGATCCGGATAGTGGGGAACAAAAAGAAATAAAACAAACGATAGAAACTGGTGAAAGGTCAATTATTATTGATTATGATTCAAAGGATTATTATTCGATAATGTTAATGCTTGAATATTAAATAGCCTTAACAAAGAATTTTTCAAGTGATATTTTATATTCATCAACTATTTTATTATAAATATCATTATATGTTAAATGAAGTTCAGTTGTTGTTCCGTTCTTTGATATCTTAATTGTGCTAATATCCTTTATAGGATTTATTTTTGCAACTGTTCCGCAGCATGAAACCTCATCATCTATGAAAAATTGAATCTTAACGTCTGAATCTTGAACATCACAAAGAATGGCGATAATGTGAATTAATGATTCATAAGGTAAAATAATTAAACCAGATTGGTCAATTAAATTTATTATTGAATCATAATTATTAATTATTATATCACGGTAAATTTTCATTAATTCAGAATTAATGTCTATTTTATATGGCGCATTGCGACTGGAATCGTAGATTCCTGGTTCTCGATGTTTGATGAAAGAGGTGGGGGGTATGTTGGATATGTGGGGATTTCAACGGGTTCTTTACCGGGTTCAGATAAAATGATTGGGTCTCCATCTTCTTTATTTTGCTCCTCCTCTTTCTTTGGTAAGTCACGAGTTAATAAATTGGACTGTGTTGCTGACCTTGTTAATTCAGGACTAACATTAACTTTAACATTTTGAATAATTCGTGATTTATCATCATTTACGTTATAACCAACCGTAATCTCTGCTTTTGCGTTTGTGTTCTTTTGACTTGTGAAACGTCTTCTCATTTATAATTGAATAAAAAAAGAAAAATATATTTAAAGTTTTATTTAGTTGTTACGGTAATATCCCAAGGTTCATCCTTGTTTGCTTATACTTTCTTTGTAACTGCACCAATTATGTTATTGATATGATTTGAGTTTCTTCCAGTCTTATTTTATCATTTACAATATCTTTAATCATTTCATTACATGCATTCTTAAAACCATCTGATTTTTCTAATTTACGTCTATCACTTTCTTTAATTAAATCAAAGTTATAACCTTGTTGAGAATAAAGTGGTTTCTTTATCAATTCCTTGAACGCTTCTGAAAGTGAAGATGAAGAAATTCTTGCCACTGGTTTAAACTTTCATTGCTTCTTTCTGTTCATTGAACACTGGATCGAATAAAGCAACTTTAAAGAATTTCTTAGCTGGAATTTCAGGTCTCAAATTTGCATATTGACCATCAAACTGATTAACATATCGTGGTAATCCATCCGGTCCCTCTTCAATAGCATTTAATTCTTCATTGAAATAAGAATATGGATTATGACGGTATGAATTAATTGGACCATTTTCACCTTCTCCAATGTATTGTTTAACAGCTTTTCCATTTTCATCAAATTGCATAGGATAACGTTCATTATATGCTTTACGTTTAGGATAATCGTCATTGTTAATTTATACCATTTATGACTTTAATATTTCCTTGACCATCAGTAACGAAAACTTCATTTATACCATCAGGTTTTCCATTTGGACCCGTAATGTCTGCTTCGTGTGCTTCCCAATTTGGTCCATGACGTTTGGCATATGCTTGAGCTTCTGGTAATGTTAAAACGTTTCTCATTTGTTTAACATCCTTTTGAAGACCGGCAACAATGGACTAATTCTTTCATTCCGTCTGGAACTTTCATAGTTCTATTATATGCACCCTTTTTGTTTGTCCTTGTTTTAATGGAACCTGTAGAAGATTTGCTATTTCTGTCATGTTTAATTATAAATAAAAAATAAAAATTAATTATAAAAAGTTAATCAAATTTACATCCTTTATTTAAATCAACTATTATTTTTCCATGTTCTCCTAATTGTTGATATTGTGTGTAAAGTTCATTAATGCTCATTGGTAAATTCACTTGATAAAGCATAACGTTCAACTGTTGACGACTAAAACCACTGAAAATGAAAAGGGTTGACAGTTTGATTTAATGTTTGTGCTTAATGCTTTGAAAGTATTGAACAGCCATAAAGAATGAACACTGAATATGTGTCGACATTGAGTTAATAATTGATTAAAATATGATTTCTCATTTGTTATTAGTTTTGATTTCACGGCATCATCTAGAAAAATTAGTGAATGCAAAAATTCTTTATCAAAATTTGAAATAGAAAGTGTTTCAAATAATTCATCCCGTTGTTTATCAATAATTTTATCCTCTAATCCTTGCTTCTTGATTGTATTATATAATTCTTTATACATTAAAAAGTTTTTTAAATAATCTTCTGCTTCTTCTTGTGATAAATAAATAATTGGAATTTTGATTAAATGCTTTAAAGATTCAAATGTATCATCTGAAGGTGAACCTGAACGGTTGATATAAATTAACACATGTGAAAGGGGGAAGTGTTAGCAATAATGATAATTTGTTTTAATATCGTTAATGTTTTACCTTTATTTTGTTTACCAATTGCTGCAGTGATTGAATTTAAATAACATTCAGAATATGGAATTTTCATTAATTTTTCCTTAGATAGAGCATTTCTATTATCACTCAATGCTTCATTAATCATATCATCTATGTAGTATTATATACATCTGTTAATTCTTCAGAATTTAAATCCATTTAATCAAAAATAAATTTATAATTTTAAACATTTCTATTCATCAATATTTCATCATATGAACTTCTATACTGTGGTGGTGTACCTGTTGGATGATATTTCAAACCTTCGTCCGGTGTCCATGTCCAATATGTAGTCCTAGTAAACCAAACCTGAGGAGGATTTGTCACCTTTGAACAGTAAGTGTCATTTTCACCCTGAATGATTGGATAAGCTTTCACTTGTACTGTAACTTGTGAGTTGAAAGTTTCTAATCCATCAAAGAATATACCCGCTCCATCACGTTGAACTGGAATAGTGCATAAGAATGAAGTTTGGTCTTTCCATGTTCTAGCTAATGGTGTGCCATTATCATCATTCAGTGGTCTAGTTAATGAGTCCTCGTATTCTTCTGTGCATTCATTCACTCCATCTAAATCAGAAGCTTGAAGCATACGTGTAAAGAATATGTCACCCACTGTGGTCATCGCTTGATCGGGGAAGTTTCTGGAATCTATAGTGACCTGAAGACCTCGAAGCATTGGATTTTCTAAAACTGTTCTTTGCATTGCATTCTTGGAAATGTTAACACAACATCTGTAACATTATGAAGAGCGTATGAGAAATCTGAGCTAATACCTTCAGGAGTGATGCAACCTCCATTTAGTGAACGAACGTCAATATGTTGAGCTGGAATCATGAATGGATCTTCCTTACTGAATAAACGTGGTATTGCTTTAACTGATTCTTCAATTAAACCGTATCCTGGTGTAATGCATTTATCCTCTAAAACTTCCATCTTTGTGCATGAAATAATAACGTTATCAACTGTTGCGTCAGCAGATGTAGCGGCTAAGCTTGTAATTAATTTGGCAGGAAGTCCGATTTGTTGGAATTTGCGATCATATTTATAAACATGATTCATAATCTTTTCATAATTTTCATCAGTTATCTTTTCATAAACGTAATTTTGTAAATCAGCAACTCTTAACGGTCAACCTGACAAAATACTAAAGTATCCCTGAAAACATAATATTTAAGAATGATTTCACCAAATGATTTAGGATAATCATCGAACGCCTGAAATGCTAACAAATCATTTACCGGAATAATCATATCAAAAGTGACATCAACTTCTTCATTTGCTTTTGAAAACTTCTGAAGGGTCAATATATTTACCACATACTGAGTTATCATATTTTTGAACATTATTATATAACGAATGAACAAACTTTTTAACTTTCCTTTCTGATTTTGGTTTATATGTTGCAAATGCGAAAGATTCACGGGCGCAATCCATCTGAAGATAACCGGCATCACCTCTTTCGGTTTCTACTTCTAATTGTTTAAAGCTTTGATTTGATGATTTGTAACCAACGAATAAACGCATGCATTTAAAAGCGGCATCACATGTGAAAGCTTTATTTGAAACTAGAGTTGCTTTAACTTTGCGTTTAATATATGTGTCACCTAATTGGTTCACATCATGAGCCGGATTTGTAATTCTTAAATGAGTTTGTTTATCATCAAAATATGGAGCATCAGAGTCATAGCATGAACTTTCAAGTTCTCTATAATATCTTCTACCGTCATTCTTTGCGAATATTTCATTTATCTTTTCGAATGAATGAAACACATTTCCATTAATTGGTTTAGTGTTTGGCACCAAATAGTTAGTCGTCATTTATTAATAAATAAAAAATCAAAATTAAAAGATGAAAATGAATTTTTAATTTTAATGAAATAATCAACTATGGCTGCAGGATCTTTAAGAAACTGTGGGATAAAGTAAAAAGAGGAGCGCATAAAGTTTGGGAAACAATGAAGAAAGGAGCAAATTGGATATTTAAGAATAAAGAAGCAATTAGTGACGTTGCTGAATCAATAACCCAAAAGCCGCCCCAATAAGAGAAATATTAAATAAAGAGAGAAAAAGTTTATCAAAGACTCAACCGATACTAAGATAAAAATAATATTTATTTATTTTTCCACTATCTACCCCTATTTTATTAAGTATTCCTTCAGCAATTCCACCAATTGCGTTACCTGCTTGTGCTCCCATCGCCGGATTACCTGCTTTAGTACCTAATACTCCACCTATGATAGTTCCTGCCGTTTTCGCTACTGGTGCCAAAAAGTTTGCAATGGGTTTAATAATTCTTTGATGAACCCAACCGCAGCTTTCTTAATTCCTTCCCATAATTTTTTAAAGAATCCTGCCGCCATTTCTGATTTAATATTAATTAAAAAATATATTTCATCACTTATATTCTAATTTTTATTTAATGATAAATGAAACCGATTTTAAAAATAAATGAAACAGAGGAGGAAGAAATAAATGAAAGTGAAATGTTCAACAAAAAATAAACGTTGTTAAACCAATTACTGAAATAAAATTTTTTCATCTGTTGAAGAATTTAATGACTATTATGCAATAATAAAAAATTATTTGAAGAATTGACAACATGTAAATTGAATAAAATGTTTAAAGTTGATGGATTCAAAATTTCAAAAATAAAAGGAGTGGTTAGTTTGAAATCTATTCCTCAATCAAGAATCACCTCATTAATGAAAATTGATGATTTAACAAAAAGAATAGAAAGATTGAAGAAAGAATGAATCAAATAATTGATTTCATAAATCATGACTCGTTGAGCCCGGGTCCTTAAAGCCCATCACTGAGTTCAAGGTTATATTCATCAAATATTTCATTATTAAATGCAACTTCTGCTAGTTATTTATTTTTTTCAATACGATCATTTGAAAGTCTATCTTTTAATTTTCTGAAGTTTTCATTTTCTAGTTCTGAAACTTTATTTGGATGATATGTAAATTCATGAAATTCTTTGGCCTCGGTTTTGATCATTAATTTACAAAGAACTTTTGTGGTTGGAATTCGTTTGAACCATTTATTAGTTATATTCGTTATATATTCAATATCTGGAATTAATTCCCAAATTTTTTGCATTTTCAATTAATTTATTATCAAATGCAAAAGCAATGGGTTTAATATTATGTTTACCTTTATAATATAAACTTTCTACATAATCATCGAAATAAACATCTACTTGTTTAACATTTTCAAGAATTGGTGAAAGAGCATCCATTAATTGATTGACGGTTACGAATCTTGATCACTCATTTTCTTACGAATTAAAAAAAAAATTATTCAAAAATGTCAGAAGAAAATATTTAAATAAATTATTTAAATTTTTTTACTCTATTCAAGAATTTTATTTTTGATATAACTCATTGAATTCAAAATTTTTTAAAAATTGACACCATATATAACCAGTAGAAATTCTGCAGTCAGAGAAGTTTCTACCAGTAGAAACTTTACTAGTAGAAGTTCTGCCAGTATAAACTCTACCAGTAGAAGTTCTGCCAGTAGAAGTTCTGCCAGTATAAACTCTACCAGTAGAAGTTCTGCCAGTAGAAGTTCTGCTAAAGTATTCAATTTTGAGGGAAACAGTAGAAGTTCTGCCAGTATAAACTCTACCAGTAGAAGTTCTGCTAAAGTATTCATAAACACCTTTTTTATATCTTATTTACATCTAACATGCACCAATTTATTTTATAACTTTATTAATACTAAATTTTATTTCATACAAAAAGTAAAAATTCATAAGTTATATATTAATTTAATAAATTATATTATCATTTATAATAAAATTTTTCGAAATGCAGATAAATTTTAACATGTTCGAAATGAAACTATTATAAAATATATTCTTTTTATTAATGGTAATATAGGAATTGTAGGAATAAAAACTTTTTATAAATTATTCATAAATTTTTAAAATCTGCTATTCGGAAGTATGTTCAAAAATCATTCAATTATGTGAGAATTCTTACGATTACAAAAAAAGTCACACAACCCGCATCATATACTACTAACCAAATATTCAGGTACCATTAAAAGTATACATATAGCATAAAATTTTTGTCAAATTCCAACACTGGTGTGGAATATCGGTTAAAGCACTTTTGGTGAGCGAAAAAGGTTCCAGGTTCAAACCAAGAAAAAACTTTGCATATATTTTTTTTCTTAGTTTATAAATTTTATTTTTACAAGTTTTAGAGTTTCACGGCAGTTCTTCAATAGAATTCTTATTGTAAATGTTATTTGTTGCTTCGTGGCGTATAATAGAATCAAAATTTGACTATATTTTTTCTATCAAACCTAGAAAATCGTGGAACTACTGTAAATTCAAACAAGAATTTTCTTTATTGTGTTATCACAATAAATACCCAGTTAGCAAAATTCCAACAAAATGCGAATTGATATAGTTAAAAGCTCATAATGCAGATTAAGCAAACTAATAAGAAATCAAAACAAATGTTATTTTTATATAAAGTAAGGATGTCAATTCGGAAAATTGTTTTCATTTTAGGAGAATATAATTTTCCTTTTGGAAAATTTAAAAAGTGAGACGCGCAGGATTCGAACTTTTTTAAAAGTTGATTTAAATATATTCTAGTGTGGATTCTAAGGATAATATCATATTTAAAATAAGAATATACTAGTTTAGGTGGTATAATTTTTTTCGATAAATTTGAGAGTATGTACGTTTAGGGCATCAAAAGTGTCAATTCGCTCAGCGAAAGCTGAGCTAGCTTCGTTCTCGAAAAAATAGGGAAGGAGTGAAAGAGAGTGATACAGATGTTGACACATTCATATCATTTCAACAAATTTTGATCAAATTGAAATTCAATGAAATTCAATTCACTTCATATCCTTCAGTCAGTACATTGACATCCTTCTACATCACAATGATAACTCGTGCATCAATAGTTCTACAACTAACTCAGAAAAAACAAGATTTTTACTTCCAGCTTACAGCTTTTAAAAAGTTTCGATGATAAAAATCACTCTACTCTTGTTTATCGATATGTTGTGATAGTAGGTAAACGTATTCTTATCGATATTAATAAAAATATTTTTACGAAAATCTGAACCAATTACAGAGTTATTCATAAAGTTTATGATAACTGTAATTACTTCATCTTTGTTTAATATTTGAATAAACAATTTAATTTAATTTGCATAATTTTTTTTAGTTGAAAGACAGGAAACTTAGTTGAGTTTGTATTATTTTTATCGTTCAATTCATTGTATCAGTGAGTGATCCAGATATTTAAGATATTTACAAAAAATTTATTAATTTGATTAACAAATTTTAATCAAAATAGCAAAAATCTATTTGATAGCTGTAAGCAAACAATAATTTTTATTTCAAGCAAAATCAATTATTTTCATCTAAACGTATAAAATTGTCAATTTTATGAGAATAAATTTAAAATCTCATGAAATATAAAGGAGAGTAATATTTTTCAATTTTCTTTTTTCTTTGTCTCAAATATTTTCTGTTGGGAATTTTCTTGTTATCAAAAAATAATTTTAATATTTGTTTATTTCATTACATACAATAAAATTTTAAAAACTCTATTTGTTCACAAGAAAATTTTTTTCCTTCATATGAAGAAACATTTTGTTCTCCATTTGATGCTGAGTCTAAATCTCGATTTTTGATTTTTCTTCTTTCCAAATTAGAAGTTTAATTCAAATTTTCAATAGTTTATATATTTTCTCAAACCGTCTTAGATTTTCTCACTTTTTAGGGATTTTCTCTCAAAATATACAAAAATAGTAATATCAATACATGTGTCTAATATACTTTAAAACCATCGTGATAAAATTCAAAAACGAAGAGTTCTTCTCTCCAAATTTTTTTCAAAATCAAAAAAATCAGATAAAAAGCACGTTTGGAAAATTCATTTTTAGCATTTTAGGAATTTTCTCACTTTTCTTCCAAATTGACATCCTTATATAACGTGGATATATTTTGTAGGGCTATACAACAGTCGATTTTCTACAAATTCAAAAAATTTCTACAAATTTTTTGAATTTGTAGAAAATTATTTTCGAAAAAATAGTTATTTCAAATTTGTAGAAAATTATTTTCGAAAAAATAGTTATTTCAAGCATTAAGCAATTACAAATGTTTTCAATACAATTTGGAATACAATGTTTTGAATAAAATACTTCAGAAGTTCTAAAGAATATATCTTATATTTTGCTATTTGATTTTAAATATAAAATAAATGATAAGAATTTGATGGAATACCTTTTTGAGTGTGTTAAATTTATGAATTGAGGCTATTTGAAGAGAATCATTCAATAAGTTATAATTTGGGAGGAAAATTTTTTTATGTATTATAATGATTTAAATTGGATAAGACTTGAGGGTTTTTTATTTTTTAAGATAGAATATTGAGAAATTGAATAGAATTTAAAAACAATCACAATAGGTTTGCAAATATTTGACCGACAAGAGTGTATTATGCACTCTTGTCGGTCATAATGTGTCATTCCGGGAGACATTGCCTATGCATGTCTCCCGGAATGACAAAATTATTTGCAATCACAATACGTTTGCAAATATTTGACCGACAAGAGTGTGTTATGCACTCTTGTCGGTCATAATGTGTCATTCCGGGAGACATTGCCTATGCATGTCTCCCGGAATGTTAGCAAGTTCCGCATTCATAACTTGAATGCGGAACTTTGACCAACAAGAGTGTGTTATGCACTCTTGTCGGTCATAATGTGTCATTCCGGGAGACATTGCCTATGCATGTCTCCCGGAATGTTAGCAAGTTCCGCATTCATAACTTGAATGCGGAACTTTGACCAACAAGAGTGTATTATGCACTCTTGTCGGTCATAATGTGTCATTCCGGGAGACATTGCCTATGCATGTCTCCCGGAATGACAAAATTATTTGCAATCACAATACGTTTGCAAATATTTGACCGACAAGAGTGTATTATGCACTCTTGTCGGTCATAATGTGTCATTCCGGAAGACATTGCCTATGCATGTCTCCCGGAATGACAAAATTATTTGCAATCACAATACGTTTGCAAATATTTGACCGACAAGAGTGTATTATGCACTCTTGTCGGTCATAATGTGTCATTCCGGGAGACATTGCCTATGCATGTCTCCAGGAATGACAAAATTATTTGCAATCACAATACGTTTGCAAATATTTGACCAACAAGAGTGTATTATGCACTCTTGTCGGTCATAATGTGTCATTCCGGAAGACATTGCCTATGCATGTCTCCCGGAATGACAAAATTATTTGCAATCACAATACGTTTGCAAATATTTGACCGACAAGAGTGTATTATGCACTCTTGTCGGTCATAATGTGTCATTCCGGGAGACATTGCCTATGCATGTCTCCAGGAATGACAAAATTATTTGCAATCACAATACGTTTGCAAATATTTGACCGACAAGAGTGTATTATGCACTCTTGTCGGTCATAATGTGTCATTCCGGGAGACATTGCCTATGCATGTCTCCCGGAATGACAAAATTATTTGCAATCACAATACGTTTGCAAATATTTGACCGACAAGAGTGTATTATGCACTCTTGTCGGTCATAATGTGTCATTCCGGGAGACATTGCCTATGCATGTCTCCAGGAATGACAAAATTATTTGCAATCACAATACGTTTGCAAATATTTGACCGACAAGAGTGTGTTATGCACTCTTGTCGGTCATAATGTGTCATTCCGGAAGACATTGCCTATGCATGTCGGGTCGTACCCAAATTTGTTATGAAAAAAGTGAAAAACCCATTTTTGCAGTGGTGGCGGTTTTGCAAAAATGGGTTTTTCGCTATAACTCATTAATTTTTTATAAACCATACCTGATCTTTTGGGGGCAGATGCTCATGGCTAATAAGCATAACATATATCAAATTCGGCAGAATCTAGTTTTATGTATATCTTATATAACTTAATGAGGTCCAAAAAAATATTTATATAGACTTAATTATAGATAGGGCATATACTATATAGTGTTTAAAACGCATATCAGATGAGAACTCTTAAATAACACATACTAGACACACTGAGCATTATCAATTACAGATCAATATAGGTTTTTGAGGGTATTAATGTATAAAGATGTCATATGCCATATGAGTATGAGAGTTTATAGCTGTGTATATATGAATATATTAAGTTCTGAGAGTGTCGAAATTATGAATATGAATTACATGTGTTTAGATAGGCATAATATGTGTGATGCATTTTAATATGTGTGAATATGTATATTCTGGATGTAAAAATGTAAATAAACAATATTTTAATAGAATAAGAATAAGAATTATCTCAGAAAGACCGGGAAGGGGTCCTTTCTCAAGGTCAAGGCCCCCTTCTAGTCTTTCTGGTGCCGGAAGGAGTGGCTTTTGCCAGTATTGCCGCTCCTTCCGGCATCATCTTTGCATTTCGCTAATGTCGCGGCAAGTGCATTCTGGCACCACAGGTGCACTTGCCGCGACATATGATTGCAAGTGTCTGCTGCTCAGCCCCGGATTCCGCTCCTGCCGCCCGGGATAAGGGCGGCATTTGAGAAAACCGGCCCTGGGGAATGTAAGCGAAGCTCTGGCCTGTGCTTGGGCCAGAGCCTGTATATTTCTTTCTTTCAGGGCCGAGTTCTTGCGAGACCATCGACATGATCGACGATCATCGCAGAACTCGGCCCTGAGGACTGTTCTTGCAGGCTCTGGCCTTTGCTTGGGCCAGAGCTTCGTTTTGTAAGCTTCCCAGGGCCGGATTCCGCTCCTGCCGCCCGGGATAAGGGCGGCATTTGGGGAAACCGGCCCTGAGGACTGTAAGCGAAGCCCTGGCCTTTGCTTGGGCCAGAGCCTGTATCTTTATGTCTTACAGGGCCGAGTTTCGACGAGAACATCCATAATCGACGAAACTCGGCCCTGGGGATTAAATGTGCAGGCTCTAGCCTCAGGAAAGGCCAGAGCTTCGTAGGGACGTTCTCTCGGGACTGAGTTCCTCTCCGGCCGCCCCGAATCAGGGCGGTCTTTGAGGAAGACGGCCCCGAGGATGGTATGCGAAGCCCTGGCTTTTCCTGAGGCCAGAGCTTGTAATTTTCATTCAAAGCCAAGTTCCTCTCGGATCGTGCCTAATGAGGACGACCGTCGAGGAACTTGGCTTTGAGGAGATGAATTGCGAACTCTGGCCTCGATGAAGGCCAGAGTTTTGAATGGAATGTTTTGATGGGATGAGCCTATGCTCAGTAAGCTCGTCCCATCAAAACATTTGTTTAAAAATTGAATAAGAAATTATCGTATGCATTGAAAAATTAAAACAATAAATATGAATAATAATACTATATAATAAGAATATGATAAAATAAATATAAAATTGAATAAAAAATTCCAAAAAAAATTCAAAATTTGAAATTTGAAAGAAAAAAATAATAACTTTGATATGAAAAATAGAGATTTGAAAAAACTATATTTGAATAGTATGAGTATTTAGAATCATAATGAGAAATAAAGTATATTAGAGGAAATTTAGAAATATTTTGATATTGATATATTAATATAATGAAGTATTCGAACAAAGGAGTTTACAAATGCAATATAATAGGATAGACTATTGCATTTGTAAACTCCTTTCGCGAAACAAATTTTCAATGTGACATTCGTGCCACAAAGTGAAAGCTTTTCTCGAAAGGAGTTTACAACTGCAATATAATAGGATAGACTATTGCATTTGTAAACTCCTTTCGAGAAACAAATTTCGAATGTGACATTGAAAACAAAAAGTGCACGTAATTCACGATTTGTGCTCATATTTGCAGGGTCTTATCACTAGACCCTGCAAATATGGGCACAATACGAGAATGTTGCTTTCGATGTCGCATCGAAAACAAAAAGTGCACGTAATTCACGATTTGTGCTCATATTTGCAGGGTCTTATCACTAGACCCTGCAAATATGGGCACACTTCGAAAAATTACAATTCATTATTTGAATCAGATTTAATGTAATCATATATATTTGAAATAAACTAACACATATACTATACAACATCTATACATATATGCATTAGTATATTTCCACAAAATTCATATAATTTGGGAAAAAATGAAAAGAATGTGCGTGATGTTCTGTCTAGAACATAAACAAATAGCACATCACGCACACTCAAGACATAGTAAAGACGTCCTATAAATATGAATGTCTTTACTATGACTTCACCCCGGATAACCTCGATGCAAGGAAAAGTGGAGCAATCCACACAATTGCTCCACAATTCAAGTTCATGTAAGGATAGAATATTAAATATTCTATCCTTACATGAACTATTCCTTGCTTCGAGGTTTTAGTTTCAGATTGTGCGTGCCATCCAATCCTAAGCACAAACGGATTGCATGGCATGCACATATATACCATAAGAATGATACTACACGAATTTAATTACCATAATACGATTTTTTTGGTTTAATAAGATGAGATTTAAAAAACTCAGCTATACTCATTTTGTTGTATAAAATATATATCAATCATATAAAAACCTAATAATATTATTCCATTTTCTGAAAATATTTTATATTTATTGAAATTCGTGAAATATCTTGATCAAATTTCATAATTCTCACAAAGACACACTGAATTCATATGAGCATAGTTATGTAAATATATGATATAGTAATAAAAATTGTATATCTCAATTTCGTTTCAAATCTGAATGTGATGCTCAAAGCATATAAGAGATAGAAACTTATTAATTGTGAAATATGTGGGTACTTGACAAGTGTATTTTATCTGTGATATTATCTCAAAATTTAAAGATATCAAATAATAACTTACACAATATAGTTCAAGACTCAAAAAAGAATATAAAAGCAGAACCTTATAGATGAGTTATGATATATTGCCGTTTCAGGTTTTAATTTTATCCAATATTCGCAAAGTACCCATTTTTGCAGTAACCGCCGCCACTGCAAAAATGGGTTTTTCACTTTTTTTGGGAAAAATTTGGGTTCGACCCTATGCATGTCTCCCGGAATGTTAGCAAGCTCCGCATTCATAACTTGAATGCGGAACTTTGACCGACAAGAGTGTATTATGCACTCTTGTCGGTCATAATGTGTCATTCCGGGAGACATTGCCTATGCATGTCTCCCGGAATGTTAGCAAGTTCCGCATTCATAACTTGAATGCGGAACTTTGACCAACAAGAGTGTATTATGCACTCTTGTCGGTCATAATGTGTCATTCCGGGAGACATTGCCTATGCATGTCTCCCGGAATGTTAGCAAGCTCCGCATTCATAACTTGAATGCGGAACTTTGACCGACAAGAGTGTATTATGCACTCTTGTCGGTCATAATGTGTCATTCCGGGAGACATTGCCTATGCATGTCTCCAGGAATGACAAAATTATTTGCAATCACAATACGTTTGCAAATATTTGACCGACAAGAGTGTATTATGCACTCTTGTCGGTCATAATGTGTCATTCCGGGAGACATTGCCTATGCATATCTCCCACAATCATACAATATCCCTTAATATATTTATAATTCCTCCACCTAATTTCCAAAATCATTATTATCCTCAATTTTTTTAAATATACTAATTTTATTTACATAAAATCTATCAAAACTCCGTAACTTTTTCAATAACCTTAAATTACGCTTTTCTAATTTTTTAAAATAACCTTAAATTATATTTGAAGAAATTATGTCTATGATATATGTTTTATGCTAGAATCTTGGAGTTTTCATGCACTACACAAGAGCTCCAAGGTTCCAAGAGTATCGCTCCGCTCCATTAATTTTTTTTAAAAAAAGTGCCGTGTGGTAAATTTGTCCTGTTCCCGGACTAATACCATGACTTTTCTTAAAAAATCAAGAAAATCCAAGAATAGTTATTTTTGATACCAATCTGATATATATGGTAACCTTGCAGTTATAGGGTCTAAACTCTTGTTTTGAAAATAAATATGTGATATCGATTTGATATATTAGCCAATAATTTTTAATAAAATAGCTTGATATCAGCTTCTATTGAATTCCGAAATACTTTCAGCATAATCTATCTACAATTTAACTATAACATTTAATGGAATGCATTTTTTTAACGAATTACAAGATGAAAATCACATAATGTATACCTTTAGTAAATAAAAATTTATAATACAACTAAATTTATAATTTATTTAAACCGGTTCAATAACCTGCTTTTAATTTAGGTTTTCAAAATCAATTTCGGGTATCGAAATGTCACGTTGTAATAAGCTATTTGGCTTATTTGGCGGTATGTTTTGCGCTTTGCGCACAACATTTCCATTCTTCAGTTGTGAATTTAATCGTTCCTTAATGTAAGCTATAATTTTTACATTTTCATCCAAAAGTGATGAAATAAAATCACAAATTTGTTTCTCCTTCTCTGCAAAAAATGTTGAGCATTCTTCAGAATATTTTTGTAACTCCTGGGATTTTTCGACATCTTTTTGTTTAATAATTGTCTCAATTTCAATCTTTTTATCTTTTAGCATTTGAATGATTTCCCGATCTTTCGTTTTTATGATGCGACCAATTTCATTATCATTCTCCACTTTGAGTTTTTCAATTTCTTGTTCTTTCTCTTCTTTAAGCTTTGAAAGCTTTTCCTTCTCTTCTTTAAGCTTGAAAATTTCTCGTCCTTTATCTTCATGAAGCTTCGAAAGTAGATCTTTCTCTTCTTTGAGATTTGAAATTTCTTGTTCCATCTCTTCTATAAGATGGGAAAGCAATTCCTTCTCTTCTTGAAACTTTGAAAGTTCTTGTTCTTTCTCTCCTTTAAGCTTGGAAAGTTCTCCTTCTTTTTCTTCATTAAGCTTCGAAAGCTGTTCATTCTTTTCTTTAAGTTTTGAAACTTCCTGTTCCTTCTCTTCTTTAAGCTTCGAAAGTAGATCTTTCTCTTCCTTGAGATTTGAAAGTTCTTTTTCTTTCTCTGTTTTAAGCTTTGAAAGTTCTTTTTCTTTCTCTGTTTTAAGCTTTGAAAGTTCTTGTTCTTTCTCTCCTTTAAGCTTGGAAAGTTCTTGTTCTTTCTCTGTTTTAACCTTTGAAAGTTCTTGTTCTTTCTCTCCTTTAAGCTTTGAAAGTTCTTGTTCTTTCTCTCCTTTAAGCTTCGAAAGTTCTCTTTCTTTATCTTCATTAATCTTCCAAAGCTGTTCATACTTTTCGGGATGAAACCAAAGTAGCCGACAAATTGAGAGGAAAGTTTGGTCACAGACATCTATAAAAGTTATCAGCACCAATGAGTGATACCACCAGATAGGCCACCTATAATGTAGTTCATTGATGTAATCAAATCAATATATTAATATTTACCCTATATTTGAGCTTGCATTAAGTTTGCTATGAACGGTAACACTATGCTTTGTTGATGTGTATATCATCTATAGATAATATATATTATGTTGATGTAGTTAGACACACTTAGTTTAATAGTTAGTTATATGATACAAAATATATCTATGTTTGTGAGTAATATTGAGTGTGTTTTGAGTGTGTATATGTATGTATAATATATGTTTAGTAGATATATAAGTGATTTTAGTGTGTTTCATGTGTTTTTTATAAAAAAGAATTTCGATATCTTAAAAAAATGTGTCAAATTTGATTTGACAATGTGAATATAATTTATTTTAAGAGTATATTTGTTCTGTGTATGTTTGATGTAAAAGGTCCAAGATTTTTCGGAATCTCCAAGATATTCGCATCAAAAAAAGTTTCGTTAATTTTGATAAATGTATATGTGTGTTATTTGTTATATTATATAGATGCATGTTATGTGTATTAGAATGAGTGCTATTGAGTATTCACTGAGATATTAGCACATCAAAGGTGAAAAAAGTGACGTTTTTCCGAGCAAACCTTGATGCTACAAATTCTATGGTTATCAGCTCTATTCTTAATTTTGCATAATAGATAAATATATAACTATTAGTAATATTGTGTGGTATATTCAGATAGGCTCAATATTAACTATCAAAAAATTCCGTACGTGGAGCACATCAAAAGCATTCAATTTTTATTATATCTTATGAGGGTGATGTGTTATGAGCTTATAATATATATGAATAATATCTATATATATGTCCAAATATGTTATAAAAGATTGAGGCTTGTTGAGTTAGTTTTGAGGTGTGATTAAAATGCAATCAGCACATTACACATAAGCTTATATAATCTGAGTGTATTTTGAATATATTGAGTAAAATATTTTATTTTGTGATGTGTATTATGAGTTTGAGTTATTTTTTGAGAAAATATAATTTATATCGAAAAAAAAGTTTGTCTGTTTGTACTCATTTTGTTATAGATATCTTATATTAATATATGCTTTTTATTTATATAATAAAAGTTTTGTGTTTACTATTTATTTTTTGAGATTCTATGAGAAAAAACGTGACATTTTCCCGAGGGAATTTTGATCGAGCGAATTTTGTGTGTGAGTGTGATAAGATTGAGATCACAGTTGAATATAATATATCACTAGATATACTAGTATACTATCATATGCTATAAGTCTGTAGGATCAATATCCACAGAGATATAAATGTGTTTTTGTGATTAAAAAAGACGATTATTGGGGGTCAAAAAACAATTATTGTGCGTTATGTGAGTGAGCTATATATATGAAGTATATGTATGAAATATAGTAACCATTATATAGTATAACCTATTATATAGTGCCGTTCCGGACAGCTCCACCTGGTGCTGTGAAACGTGCACAACGAAAAAGTACAAAGGAATTATTTAAGACCGATACAAATGGTCCTACCCCCATATTTTCATATATAAAGATTCATTTTATATTATTTGTTTAGAGTTCTATGGAAATTTCGCATAATATCATGAGATTCGCTCAAACTCAGATTTCGCTCATTCATATATAGGATGATTACATATGTTATATATTATCATATTACACAACTTAAATTGATATTAAAATATTATTCACTGAATTATTATTTAAAAAACGTTATTTTTATGTGACGAAACTTCAAACAGAGAGAATCATTTAATATTGGTGTTTTTGAAGTAACTATCATTTACTTAAAATAAGCACTTATCACTAGTATATATCAACTTTGAATCACATTTATATCATATCTATTTGTCAAGTTATTATCTAATTTCATATATCTGTGAATGATGCGTTTTCCAAAATTCATTCCGTATTATCGCATATTTTACATAGACTTTTTCCCGACATACGGCAAATAAATAAATCGGACTTTAACTCATTTAATCCAAAAAATGTATAAACTTCCTAACTTAATATATTGAGTAGAAATGAATCACTATGAAATTTCAAAGTTTGAATTTGATATTAAATATCAAATTTAAAAAATTGTGTAAGTATAGAAAATAGCATGTTTAGTCGTATTTAAATTATGAGTAAATTAATTTCATCGGATAAAATTAGCATAATATTGTGTTTTTTATTACAAAATAAGATCTTTTTAAAATTTAATGAGATTTACACTATATATTATATGGATACTTCGTATATACACCTAAGATAAGATTTGTTCGGTGTTATTTTAAGAATTAAGCTTAATTTTACTGAATATTTTGAAATTTCGAAATAATTTATGGGTTATATAGTGTGTTTATTGGGTTTATTAGGATCTAATATGTATGATAACATGATACATTGTTGGATTTGTGAATATGTGAATAATGTAAAAAAAAATTAATCTAATTCCAAATGAATAATATGTAAAATGGCATATTTGATATTTTTATGATACAAAATTATCACTATTATCACAAATTATGAGAAAATCCATGAAATCAAATTCCAAAAAAATTTTGAAAATCAAAAAATGATTAAAAAAATTACAATTTGATAGATAAAATAAGAATTTTAAGATTTTCTGAGTCGATAAATCTAAATAATATTGGGTTTATATGATTTTATCCGAATGTGTTAATATAAATATAATAATTTTTTTAAAAAATTAAAAGTTATTAAGATAATAATGAAGAGTTAATATGAGTGATGAAGAGATATCGTAAGAGTAATAAGAGCAGAAGGTCTGGTAAAAGAATAAAGTAGGTGAAATTATGTAATAAAGTAGAATTGAGATATTAAAAACAAAATTCGAGAAAAGAGGTTAGAGTAGTATGGCTATGACGATAGCCATACTACTGTAACCTCTTTTCTCGAAAAACACACTTTTTTAAAAAAGAATGTAATTTGAAAAACAAAATTCGAGAAAAGAGGTTATAGATGGATCAAATGGTTTTGTTGGATTTCGGAAAATAATTTCGTTTAATTCTCTTAGTAATTTTCCTCCTTTGCTTCTTGATTGAGTGCTTGTTAAATTTTGAATAACATAATGTAAATAATGACCTGTAAAAGGATTAATCGTCAGAGCTTGGAGGATACAATTAGCATAGCAATTGTTCATTTTATTCAATAAACCTCCGCTATAATCGTTTGAAGTGCGAAATGATATTGACGTTGATATTTCAGAATACAATATTTGATTACGTGATTTTATTTGTTTTTCTTCAGGATCATGTTGTAGAAATTTCATTTCAAAGGAAATATCTTGTGTTGGAAAGAGACAGATATTATCTGCAAAATTAATATTATTATGTTTTCCAAAAAAGGAATAAGATGGAGTATAAAGTGTTGATTTTGACCGAAAATATTTGAGTAAAATTTCCCTCTGGCGTTTAAAATCAGCTAATTTTGGTTGCATCCTAATGCCATAACTACGTGCAGCGTTCAAATATTTCAATATTGGAGATTTGAGATTTTCTAAAATTTCTTTTATAATTGCATAGAAATTTGCATATATAGAATCATCTGGATATTCAGCTTGATGAGATATTAACAACAGCAAAGATGTTGTGACAATATCAAATATCTTGGAAATGTTCGGCTTATCTGGAATTGCGTGTTCAATATAAAAATTAATTTTTGATTTAAATTGTTCTAAATCATGGAAGACGTGAGAGTCCATGGCTTCATAGCCCGCAATTCGAATAACGGGAAATTTGTCTCTGCTATTTGCGATTTTAGTTCCAAATGTGATCGAATTGCTAATAATGCGAAAAATCTCAATTTGGAATTTATTAAAATTATTAGTTTGTGTATGATCACAACTGCAAGAATCATTAATATCTTGATCAATTTGTTGAAGTAATCTTTTAATGAATATGGAAAAGAATGATGGCATTGCAAAAGTATATTTGGAATTAAGAGAAATAATACATATATCGGTTATAAGATTTTGATCAATATTATTTAATGTAAGGTCTTTGTTTTGAGAAATTAATGAAGTTGTTTTGGAAGAAGTTTGAGTTGTATTATGCTTTGGTTCTTCACCTCTTGTTGTTGCAGAAGATGAAGAAGTTTGAGTTGTATCATGCTTTGGTTCTTCACCTCTTGTTGTTGCAGAAGATGAAGAAGTTTGTGATTTACCTTTTGAATTGCGTTTATTTATTTTTTCGATTCCTGATTCTATATTTTCAGAAGTTGAAATACCATTTACATTCGTTCTTTTTTCTTGAATTTTATTTGGTATTTTTTCAAGGTTTCGTGAATATGATCTCGGTTTCTTACCTGAGATTTCTTTTTTATCATTAATCTTTGCATGATTTTTGTCCAAAAATGATAGTAAATTCTTCCATGCATTAATAGCTATTTCTAAATTAGATGCTGAAAGTTTTTGACTTTGCCAGCCCACTAAGTATAAAATGGATTTGGAAAAATGTTGAATAGGTATATCTTCAAAATTAAAATCTTCTGTTAGATTTTCTCCTAAAACTTTTGTACCTCCTGAATCTATTTTAAGCTCATATGTCAAATTTAACTTTTCCCAATTATGTTCTATTCTTTTTTCTGTATCTGCGACAGCATGAGCTGCTCCATTGACAAGATCTTCTACTCTTTCATAATTTTTCGAAAACATTCTTATTAAGGCGTTTATATGTTCAACACTCATTGTAGTGAGGTGCTGTGTATCAATGTTTTCATAATTTTGAAACGAATAGTAAATCGCTCCAATGACTAATTCGATTCTTCTGAGTACTTCCAATCTTCCATATAAATATGCTAAATGCGATTTATTATCATTATCTATAAAATCATCAAGTCTTTCGCTGCAACCCAATTTTTGGTATTGGTGGATAAAGTGCCTTATAATCAAGAAGGCAATCTCCAATAATACTAATCTGGTTTTGACAGTGATTACGGGATTTCGCAATGTTTCAAAAATCAAAGCCATTGGGCAAAGCCAAAGCATTTCGTGATAATGTTCTTCATCGAATAATTTCTTGCAATTACTTACGGAAAAAAGAGCAACTGCATAAGAGTCATTCATTCTTGACTGGTCTTGAATATCTTCTAGGCAGGCATGTAGCTTTGTAACTTTTTTGATAATTTCTAGACTAACATATTTGTCGGAAGGATAACAAACAAAAATCCTTTTACCGATGTCTAAGACAAGAAAAGTACGAAGATTCTTGCCAATATGAATTATGTCTGGAATTAAAATGTAAGTTGAAGCGATTTTTTTAGCAATCGCCTCAATAATGGATTGTAGGGTGAAATTTTTGGGCAAAAGCTCATTTTCAAGAACAGTGAATAATTTGTCATAACCAGTTTCACTGTCCACTATGACAAATGGAAGATTATCTCTAACAACGCTTCTTACTTTTGAAATGGATTGCTGAACTTCAGATTTAATATCTTTTACTGAACCTGTTTTGTGTTTTATCAAGTGAATTATTAAACTTGGTCCGATAAAATTCAATGGCATTAATAAAAATACGAAAAGTGCTATATCTTTAGCATTTTCGTGTTTTTCTGAATATAATGCATCTATGCCTAAACTATATACGGGTGTAAATTTTTCTTCATTTCCGTCCTTTATTACAATTTTTGGAGGAATTTCTTTAATTATAGTGTATAATTCACAAATTCCTGAATCTTCAATTAGATCATTTTTTATGAGTTCTAAAAGTGGACCGTATTTGTCATATATAGATGATTTCGATGGTAAAGGAATGTAGAGGCGCATTGTTTTATAAGTTTTGGGCGACATAAAATATAAGATGAAAGAAAATTCATAAGTTTCTTCTTCATACCTCCTATTTTTAGGATCTGATATCTGGGCATTATAAACGATATCGGTTAATATCACTAATCCTTCTTCAGATTTCATATCAGAAAACATTTTTTTGATTTCTTCTTTTTTTTCGAGAATATTTTTGGGCTTTTCAATATTTTCTTTGGTTTGTGGATTGTTTTCTTTCCATTGTTGTGAAAGTTTTTCGCGTCTAGATAATAATTTGCGCAATAATTCACTTTTTGCCTGGTTAGCGATAATTGATCTTTCTTTTGCCATAGCTGAATATTCGTTCGTATGAGTTTCAATGTTTTCCTTCGTTATTTGAACATTTAGGAAATTATTGCGAATATAATCGAGGATTTGTTGAATAGTTTCGTCGGATGTTGAGCGTCCAATCAAATTAAAAACAAATATTGGCTCGTCATAAGCTTTTTCGGTAGTAATGTTAGGAAATAAACAAAAATAAAAATAAGATAAAATTAAAAGATTTAGGAGTAAACATAATGTTTGAAACAGAATAAGTGTTGTTTAAGGATTTTGTGTGGAAATTTAATAAAATTAATGAGAATTAAGATTAAAGTGAGATAAAATTGGGTGATGGCGAGATTGATGAATAGGCAATGTCTCCCGGAATGACACATTATGACCAACAAGAGTGCATAATACACTCTTGTCGGTCAAAGTTCCGCATTCAAGTTATGAATGCGGAACTTGCTAACATTCCGGGAGACATGCATAGGCAATGTCTCCCGGAATGACACATTATGACCGACAAGAGTGCATAACACACTCTTGTCGGTCAAATATTTGCAAACGTATTGTGATTGCAAATAATTTTGTCATTCCGGGAGACATGCATAGGCAATGTCTCCCGGAATGACACATTATGACCGACAAGAGTGCATAACACACTCTTGTCGGTCAAATATTTGCAAACGTATTGTGATTGCAAATAATTTTGTCATTCCGGGAGACATGCATAGGCAATGTCTCCCGGAATGACACATTATGACCGACAAGAGTGCATAATACACTCTTGTCGGTCAAATATTTGCAAACGTATTGTGATTGCAAATAATTTTGTCATTCCGGGAGACATGCATAGGCAATGTCTCCCGGAATGACACATTATGACCGACAAGAGTGCATAATACACTCTTGTCGGTCAAATATTTGCAAACGTATTGTGATTGCAAATAATTTTGTCATTCCGGGAGACATGCATAGGCAATGTCTCCCGGAATGACACATTATGACCGACAAGAGTGCATAACACACTCTTGTCGGTCAAATATTTGCAAACGTATTGTGATTGCAAATAATTTTGTCATTCCGGGAGACATGCATAGGCAATGTCTCCCGGAATGACACATTATGACCGACAAGAGTGCATAATACACTCTTGTCGGTCAAATATTTGCAAACGTATTGTGATTGCAAATAATTTTGTCATTCCGGGAGACATGCATAGGCAATGTCTCCCGGAATGACACATTATGACCGACAAGAGTGCATAACACACTCTTGTCGGTCAAATATTTGCAAACGTATTGTGATTGCAAATAATTTTGTCATTCCGGGAGACATGCATAGGCAATGTCTCCCGGAATGACACATTATGACCGACAAGAGTGCATAATACACTCTTGTCGGTCAAATATTTGCAAACGTATTGTGATTGCAAATAATTTTGTCATTCCGGGAGACATGCATAGGCAATGTCTCCCGGAATGACACATTATGACCGACAAGAGTGCATAATACACTCTTGTCGGTCAAATTCCGCATTCATTATGAATGCGGAACTTGTCATTCCGGGAGACATGCATAGGCAATGTCTCCCGGAATGACACATTATGACCGACAAGAGTGCATAATACACTCTTGTCGGTCAAATTTTGCATTCAAGTATTGATGCAATTGTCATTCCGGGAGACATGCATAGGCAATGTCTCCCGGAATGACACATTATGACCGACAAGAGTGCATAACACACTCTTGTCGGTCAAATATTTGCAAACGTATTGTGATTGCAAATAATTTTGTCATTCCGGGAGACATGCATAGGCAATGTCTCCCGGAATGACACATTATGACCGACAAGAGTGCATAATACACTCTTGTCGGTCAAATATTTGCAAACGTATTGTGATTGCAAATAATTTTGTCATTCCGGGAGACATGCATAGGCAATGTCTCCCGGAATGACACATTATGACCGACAAGAGTGCATAACACACTCTTGTCGGTCAAATATTCAAGTTATGAATGCAATTGTCATTCCGGGAGACATGCATAGGCAATGTCTCCCGGAATGACACATTATGACCGACAAGAGTGCATAACACACTCTTGTCGGTCAAATATTTGCAAACGTATTGTGATTGCAAATAATTTTGTCATTCCGGGAGACATGCATAGGCAATGTCTCCCGGAATGACACATTATGACCGACAAGAGTGCATAACACACTCTTGTCGGTCAAATTCCGCATTCAAGTTATGAAATGCGGAATTGTCATTCCGGGAGACATGCATAGGCAATGTCTCCCGGAATGACACATTATGACCGACAAGAGTGCATAATACACTCTTGTCGGTCAAATATTTGCAAACGTATTGTGATTGCAAATAATTTTGTCATTCCGGGAGACATGCATAGGCAATGTCTCCCGGAATGACACATTATGACCGACAAGAGTGCATAATACACTCTTGTCGGTCAAATATTTGCAAACGTATTGTGATTGCA
Organism: Trichomonas vaginalis G3; assembly: GCF_026262505.1. Taxonomy (NCBI): domain Eukaryota; phylum Parabasalia; order Trichomonadida; family Trichomonadidae; genus Trichomonas; species Trichomonas vaginalis. Next base: position 26,243,151 of record NC_067205.1, read on the forward strand.
AATAATTTTGTCATTCCGGGAGACATGCATAGGCAATGTCTCCCGGAATGACACATTATGACCGACAAGAGTGCATAATACACTCTTGTCGGTCAAATATTTGCAAACGTATTGTGATTGCAAATAATTTTGTCATTCCGGGAGACATGCATAGGCAATGTCTCCCGGAATGACACATTATGACCGACAAGAGTGCATAACACACTCTTGTCGGTCAAATATTTGCAAACGTATTGTGATTGCAAATAATTTTGTCATTCCGGGAGACATGCATAGGCAATGTCTCCCGGAATGACACATTATGACCGACAAGAGTGCATAACACACTCTTGTCGGTCAAATATTTGCAAACGTATTGTGATTGCAAATAATTTTGTCATTCCGGGAGACATGCATAGGCAATGTCTCCCGGAATGACACATTATGACCGACAAGAGTGCATAATACACTCTTGTCGGTCAAAGTTCCGCATTCAAGTTATGAATGCGGAACTTGCTATCATTCCGGGAGACATGCATAGGCAATGTCTCCCGGAATGACACATTATGACCGACAAGAGTGCATAATACACTCTTGTCGGTCAAATATTTGCAAACGTATTGTGATTGCAAATAATTTTGTCATTCCGGGAGACATGCATAGGCAATGTCTCCCGGAATGACACATTATGACCGACAAGAGTGCATAACACACTCTTGTCGGTCAAATATTTGCAAACGTATTGTGATTGCAAATAATTTTGTCATTCCGGGAGACATGCATAGGCAATGTCTCCCGGAATGACACATTATGACCGACAAGAGTGCATAACACACTCTTGTCGGTCAAATATTTGCAAACGTATTGTGATTGCAAATAATTTTGTCATTCCGGGAGACATGCATAGGCAATGTCTCCCGGAATGACACATTATGACCGACAAGAGTGCATAATACACTCTTGTCGGTCAAATATTTGCAAACGTATTGTGATTGCAAATAATTTTGTCATTCCGGGAGACATGCATAGGCAATGTCTCCCGGAATGACACATTATGACCGACAAGAGTGCATAACACACTCTTGTCGGTCAAATATTTGCAAACGTATTGTGATTGCAAATAATTTTGTCATTCCGGGAGACATGCATAGGCAATGTCTCCCGGAATGACACATTATGACCGACAAGAGTGCATAATACACTCTTGTCGGTCAAATATTTGCAAACGTATTGTGATTGCAAATAATTTTGTCATTCCGGGAGACATGCATAGGCAATGTCTCCCGGAATGACACATTATGACCGACAAGAGTGCATAATACACTCTTGTCGGTCAAATATTTGCAAACGTATTGTGATTGCAAATAATTTTGTCATTCCGGGAGACATGCATAGGCAATGTCTCCCGGAATGACACATTATGACCGACAAGAGTGCATAATACACTCTTGTCGGTCAAATATTCAAGTTATGAATGCAACTTGCTAACATTCCGGGAGACATGCATAGGCAATGTCTCCCGGAATGACACATTATGACCGACAAGAGTGCATAACACACTCTTGTCGGTCAAATATTTGCAAACGTATTGTGATTGCAAATAATTTTGTCATTCCGGGAGACATGCATAGGCAATGTCTCCCGGAATGACACATTATGACCGACAAGAGTGCATAACACACTCTTGTCGGTCAAATATTTGCAAACGTATTGTGATTGCAAATAATTTTGTCATTCCGGGAGACATGCATAGGCAATGTCTCCCGGAATGACACATTATGACCGACAAGAGTGCATAATACACTCTTGTCGGTCAAATATTTGCAAACGTATTGTGATTGCAAATAATTTTGTCATTCCGGGAGACATGCATAGGCAATGTCTCCCGGAATGACACATTATGACCGACAAGAGTGCATAACACACTCTTGTCGGTCAAATATTTGCAAACGTATTGTGATTGCAAATAATTTTGTCATTCCGGGAGACATGCATAGGCAATGTCTCCCGGAATGACACATTATGACCGACAAGAGTGCATAATACACTCTTGTCGGTCAAATTCCGCATTCAAGTTTGTGATGCAAATTGCTCATTCCGGGAGACATGCATAGGCAATGTCTCCCGGAATGACACATTATGACCGACAAGAGTGCATAATACACTCTTGTCGGTCAAATATTTGCAAACGTATTGTGATTGCAAATAATTTTGTCATTCCGGGAGACATGCATAGGCAATGTCTCCCGGAATGACACATTATGACCGACAAGAGTGCATAATACACTCTTGTCGGTCAAATATTTGCAAACGTATTGTGATTGCAAATAATTTTGTCATTCCGGGAGACATGCATAGGCAATGTCTCCCGGAATGACACATTATGACCGACAAGAGTGCATAACACTCTTGTCGGTCAAATATTTGCAAACGTATTGTGATTGCAAATAATTTTGTCATTCCGGGAGACATGCATAGGCAATGTCTCCCGGAATGACACATTATGACCGACAAGAGTGCATAACACTCTTGTCGGTCAAATATTTGCAAACGTATTGTGATTGCAAATAATTTTGTCATTCCGGGAGACATGCATAGGCAATGTCTCCCGGAATGACACATTATGACCGACAAGAGTGCATAATACACTCTTGTCGGTCAAATATCCGCATTGTTATGAAATAATTTTGTCATTCCGGGAGACATGCATAGGCAATGTCTCCCGGAATGACACATTATGACCGACAAGAGTGCATAACACACTCTTGTCGGTCAAATATTTGCAAACGTATTGTGATTGCAAATAATTTTGTCATTCCGGGAGACATGCATAGGCAATGTCTCCCGGAATGACACATTATGACCGACAAGAGTGCATAATACACTCTTGTCGGTCAAATATTTGCAAACGTATTGTGATTGCAAATTGTCATTCCGGGAGACATGCATAGGCAATGTCTCCCGGAATGACACATTATGACCGACAAGAGTGCATAACACACTCTTGTCGGTCAAATATTTGCAAACGTATTGTGATTGCAAATAATTTTGTCATTCCGGGAGACATGCATAGGCAATGTCTCCCGGAATGACACATTATGACCGACAAGAGTGCATAATACACTCTTGTCGGTCAAATTCCGCATTCAAGTATGATGCAACTTGTCATTCCGGGAGACATGCATAGGCAATGTCTCCCGGAATGACACATTATGACCGACAAGAGTGCATAATACACTCTTGTCGGTCAAATATTTGCATTCGTATTGAATGCAATTTGTAACATTCCGGGAGACATGCATAGGCAATGTCTCCCGGAATGACACATTATGACCGACAAGAGTGCATAACACACTCTTGTCGGTCAAATATTTGCAAACGTATTGTGATTGCAAATAATTTTGTCATTCCGGGAGACATGCATAGGCAATGTCTCCCGGAATGACACATTATGACCGACAAGAGTGCATAATACACTCTTGTCGGTCAAATATTTGCAAACGTATTGTGATTGCAAATAATTTTGTCATTCCGGGAGACATGCATAGGCAATGTCTCCCGGAATGACACATTATGACCGACAAGAGTGCATAATACACTCTTGTCGGTCAAATATTTGCAAACGTATTGTGATTGCAAATAATTTTGTCATTCCGGGAGACATGCATAGGCAATGTCTCCCGGAATGACACATTATGACCGACAAGAGTGCATAATACACTCTTGTCGGTCAAATTCCGCATTCAAGTATGAATGCAACTTGCTCATTCCGGGAGACATGCATAGGCAATGTCTCCCGGAATGACACATTATGACCGACAAGAGTGCATAACACACTCTTGTCGGTCAAATATTTGCAAACGTATTGTGATTGCAAATAATTTTGTCATTCCGGGAGACATGCATAGGCAATGTCTCCCGGAATGACACATTATGACCGACAAGAGTGCATAATACACTCTTGTCGGTCAAATATTTGCAAACGTATTGTGATTGCAAATAATTTTGTCATTCCGGGAGACATGCATAGGCAATGTCTCCCGGAATGACACATTATGACCGACAAGAGTGCATAATACACTCTTGTCGGTCAAATTCCGCATTCAAGTTATGAATGCAACTTTTGCTAACATTCCGGGAGACATGCATAGGCAATGTCTCCCGGAATGACACATTATGACCGACAAGAGTGCATAACACTCTTGTCGGTCAAATATTTGCAAACGTATTGTGATTGCAAATAATTTTGTCATTCCGGGAGACATGCATAGGCAATGTCTCCCGGAATGACACATTATGACCGACAAGAGTGCATAATACACTCTTGTCGGTCAAATTCCGCATTCAAGTATGTGATTGCAAATATTTTGTCATTCGGGAGACATGCATAGGCAATGTCTCCCGAAATGACACATTATGACCGACAAGAGTGCATACACACTCTTGTCGGTCAAATATTTGCAAACGTATTGTGATTGCAAATAATTTTGTCATTCCGGGAGACATGCATAGGCAATGTCTCCGGAATGACACATTATGACCGACGAGTGCATAATACACTCTTGTCGGTCAAATATTTCAAACGCATTAACGTATTGCAAATAATTTTGTCATTCCGGGAGACATGCATAGGCAATGTCTCCCGGAATGACACATTATGACCGACAAGAGTGCATAACACACTCTTGTCGGTCAAATATTTGCAAACGTATTGTGATTGCAAATAATTTTGTCATTCCGGGAGACATGCATAGGCAATGTCTCCCGGAATGACACATTATGACCGACAAGAGTGCATAATACACTCTTGTCGGTCAAATATTTGCAAACGTATTGTGATTGCAAATAATTTTGTCATTCCGGGAGACATGCATAGGCAATGTCTCCCGGAATGACACATTATGACCGACAAGAGTGCATAACACACTCTTGTCGGTCAAATATTTGCAAACGTATTGTGATTGCAAATAATTTTGTCATTCCGGGAGACATGCATAGGCAATGTCTCCCGGAATGACACATTATGACCGACAAGAGTGCATAATACACTCTTGTCGGTCAAAGTTCCGCATTCAAGTTATGAATGCAACTTGCTCATTCCGGGAGACATGCATAGGCAATGTCTCCCGGAATGACACATTATGACCGACAAGAGTGCATAACACACTCTTGTCGGTCAAATATTTGCAAACGTATTGTGATTGCAAATAATTTTGTCATTCCGGGAGACATGCATAGGCAATGTCTCCGGAATGACACATTATGACCGACAAGAGTGCATAATACACTCTTGTCGGTCAAATTCCGCATTCAGTTATGAATGCAAATTGCTCATTCCGGGAGACATGCATAGGCAATGTCTCCCGGAATGACACATTATGACCGACAAGAGTGCATAATACACTCTTGTCGGTCAAATATTTGCAAACGTATTGTGATTGCAAATAATTTTGTCATTCCGGGAGACATGCATAGGCAATGTCTCCCGGAATGACACATTATGACCGACAAGAGTGCATAACACACTCTTGTCGGTCAAATATTTGCAAACGTATTGTGATTGCAAATAATTTTGTCATTCCGGGAGACATGCATAGGCAATGTCTCCCGGAATGACACATTATGACCGACAAGAGTGCATAACACACTCTTGTCGGTCAAATATTTGCAAACGTATTGTGATTGCAAATAATTTTGTCATTCCGGGAGACATGCATAGGCAATGTCTCCCGGAATGACACATTATGACCGACAAGAGTGCATAACACACTCTTGTCGGTCAAATATTGCAAACGTATTGTGATTGCAAATAATTTTGTCATTCCGGAGACATGCATAGGCAATGTCTCCCGGAATGACACATTATGACCGACAAGAGTGCATAATACACTCTTGTCGGTCAAATATTTGCAAACGTATGTGATTGCAAATAATTTTGTCATTCCGGGAGACATGCATAGGCAATGTCTCCCGGAATGACACATTATGACCGACAAGAGTGCATAACACCTCTTGTCGGTCAAATATTTGCAAACGTATTGTGATTGCAAATAATTTTGTCATTCCGGGAGACATGCATAGGCAATGTCTCCCGGAATGACACATTATGACCGACAAGAGTGCATAATACACTCTTGTCGGTCAAATATTCAAACGTATTGTGATTGCAAATAATTTTGTCATTCCGGGAGACATGCATAGGCAATGTCTCCCGGAATGACACATTATGACCGACAAGAGTGCATAACACACTCTTGTCGGTCAAATATTTGCAAACGTATTGTGATTGCAAATAATTTTGTCATTCCGGGAGACATGCATAGGCAATGTCTCCGGAATGACACATTATGACCGACAAGAGTGCATAATACACTCTTGTCGGTCAAATATTTGCAAACGTATTGTGATTGCAAATAATTTTGTCATTCCGGGAGACATGCATAGGCAATGTCTCCCGAATGACACATTATGACCGACAAGAGTGCATAATACACTCTTGTCGGTCAAAATTTGCAAACGTATTGTGATTGCAAATAATTTTGTCATTCCGGGAGACATGCATAGGCAATGTCTCCCGGAATGACACATTATGACCGACAAGAGTGCATAACACACTCTTGTCGGTCAAATATTTGCAAACGTATTGTGATTGCAAATAATTTTGTCATTCCGGGAGACATGCATAGGCAATGTCTCCCGGAATGACACATTATGACCGACAAGAGTGCATAATACACTCTTGTCGGTCAAATGCATTCAAGTTATGTGATGCAAATAATTTTGTCATTCCGGGAGACATGCATAGGCAATGTCTCCCGGAATGACACATTATGACCGACAAGAGTGCATAACACACTCTTGTCGGTCAAATATTTGCAAACGTATTGTGATTGCAAATAATTTTGTCATTCCGGGAGACATGCATAGGCAATGTCTCCCGGAATGACACATTATGACCGACAAGAGTGCATAATACACTCTTGTCGGTCAAATATTTGCAAACGTATTGTGATTGCAAATAATTTTGTCATTCCGGGAGACATGCATAGGCAATGTCTCCCGGAATGACACATTATGACCGACAAGAGTGCATAAACACTCTTGTCGGTCAAATATTTGCAAACGTATTGTGATTGCAAATAATTTTGTCATTCCGGGAGACATGCATAGGCAATGTCTCCCGGAATGACACATTATGACCGACAAGAGTGCATAATACACTCTTGTCGGTCAAATATTTGCAAACGTATTGTGATTGCAAATAATTTTGTCATTCCGGGAGACATGCATAGGCAATGTCTCCCGGAATGACACATTATGACCGACAAGAGTGCATAATACACTCTTGTCGGTCAAATATTTGCAAACGTATTGTGATTGCAAATAATTTTGTCATTCCGGAGACATGCTAGGCAATGTCTCCCGGAATGACACATTATGACCGACAAGAGTGCATACACTCTTGTCGGTCAAATATTTGCAAACGTATTGTGATTGCAAATAATTTTGTCATTCCGGGAGACATGCATAGGCAATGTCTCCCGGAATGACACATTATGACCGACAAGAGTGCATAATACACTCTTGTCGGTCAAATTCCGCATTCAAGTGATGAAATAATTTTGTCATTCCGGGAGACATGCATAGGCAATGTCTCCGGAATGACACATTATGACCGACAAGAGTGCATAACACACTCTTGTCGGTCAAATATTTGCAAACGTATTGTGATTGCAAATAATTTTGTCATTCCGGGAGACATGCATAGGCAATGTCTCCCGGAATGACACATTATGACCGACAAGAGTGCATAATACACTCTTGTCGGTCAAATATTTGCAAACGTATTGTGATTGCAAATAATTTTGTCATTCCGGGAGACATGCATAGGCAATGTCCTCCGGAATGACACATTATGACCGACAAGAGTGCATAATACACTCTTGTCGGTCAAATATTCAAACGTATATTGCAAATAATTTTGTCATTCCGGGAGACATGCATAGGCAATGTCTCCCGGAATGACACATTATGACCGACAAGAGTGCATAATACACTCTTGTCGGTCAAATATTTGCAAACGTATTGTGATTGCAAATAATTTTGTCATTCCGGGAGACATGCATAGGCAATGTCTCCCGGAATGACACATTATGACCGACAAGAGTGCATAATACACTCTTGTCGGTCAAATATTTGCAAACGTATTGTGATTGCAAATAATTTTGTCATTCCGGGAGACATGCATAGGCAATGTCTCCCGGAATGACACATTATGACCGACAAGAGTGCATAACACACTCTTGTCGGTCAAATATTTGCAAACGTATTGTGATTGCAAATAATTTTGTCATTCCGGGAGACATGCATAGGCAATGTCTCCCGGAATGACACATTATGACCGACAAGAGTGCATAACACACTCTTGTCGGTCAAATATTTGCAAACGTATTGTGATTGCAAATAATTTTGTCATTCCGGGAGACATGCATAGGCAATGTCTCCCGGAATGACACATTATGACCGACAAGAGTGCATAATACACTCTTGTCGGTCAAATATTTGCAAACGTATTGTGATGCAAATAATTTTGTCATTCCGGGACATGCATAGGCAATGTCTCCCGGAATGACACATTATGACCGACAAGAGTGCATAATACACTCTTGTCGGTCAAATATTTGCAAACGTATTGTGATTGCAAATAATTTTGTCATTCCGGGAGACATGCATAGGCAATGTCTCCCGGAATGACACATTATGACCGACAAGAGTGCATAAACACTCTTGTCGGTCAAATATTTGCAAACGTATGTGATTGCAAATAATTTTGTCATTCGGGAGACATGCATAGGCAATGTCTCCGGAATGACACATTATGACCGACAAGAGTGCATAACACTCTTGTCGGTCAAATATTTGCAAACGTATTGTGATTGCAAATAATTTTGTCATTCCGGGAGACATGCATAGGCAATGTCTCCCGGAATGACACATTATGACCGACAAGAGTGCATAACTACACTCTTGTCGGTCAAATATTCAAACGTATTGATGCAAATAATTTGTCATTCCGGGAGACATGCATAGGCAATGTCTCCCGGAATGACACATTATGACCGACAAGAGTGCATAATACACTCTTGTCGGTCAAATATTTGCAAACGTATTGTGATTGCAAATAATTTTGTCATTCCGGGAGACATGCATAGGCAATGTCTCCCGGAATGACCATTATGACGACAAGAGTGCATAATACACTCTTGTCGGTCAATATTTGCAAACGTATTGTGATTGCAAAAAATTTTGTCATTCCGGGAGACATGCATAGGCAATGTCTCCCGGAATGACACATTATGACCGACAAGAGTGCATAACACACTCTTGTCGGTCAAATTCCGATTCAAGTTATTGAATGAACTTGCTAATCATTCCGGGAGACATGCAATAGGCAATGTCTCCCGGCAATGACAACATTATGACCGACAAGAGTGCATAACACACTCTTGTCGGTCAAATATTTGCAAACGTTTATTGTGATTGCAAATAATTTTGTCATTTGGCATCAACACGATTGTGATTGCAAATAATTTTGTCATTCCGGGAGACATGCATAGGCAATGTCTCCGGAATGACACATTATGACCGACAAGAGTGCATAACACACTCTTGTCGGTCAAATATTTGCAAACGTATTGTGATTGCAAATAATTTTGTCATTCCGGGAGACATGCATAGCAATGTCTCCCGGAATGACACATTATGACCGACAAGAGTGCATAATACACTCTTGTCGGTCAAATATTTGCAAACGTATTGTGATTGCAAATAATTTTGTCATTCCGGGAGACATGCATAGGCAATGTCTCCCGGAATGACACATTATGACCGACAAGAGTGCATAATACACTCTTGTCGGTCAATATTTGCAAACGTATTGTGATTGCAAATAATTTTTGTCATTCCGGGAGACATGCATAGGCAATGTCTCCCGGAATGACACATTATGACGACAAGAGTGCATAACACTCTTGTCGGTCAAATATTTGCAAACGTATTGTGATTGCAAATAATTTTGTCATTCCGGGAGACATGCATAGGCAATGTCTCCCGGAATGACACATTATGACCGACAAGAGTGCATAATACACTCTTGTCGGTCAAATATTTGCAAACGTATTGTGATTGCAAATAATTTTGTCATTCCGGGAGACATGCATAGGCAATGTCTCCCGGAATGACACATTATGACCGACAAGAGTGCATAACACACTCTTGTCGGTCAAATATTTGCAAACGTATTGTGATTGCAAATAATTTTGTCATTCCGGGAGACATGCATAGGCAATGTCTCCCGGAATGACACATTATGACCGACAAGAGTGCATAACACTCTCTTGTCGGTCAAATATTTGCAAACGTATTGTGATTGCAAATAATTTTGTCATTCCGGGAGACATGCATAGGCAATGTCTCCCGGAATGACACATTATGACCGACAAGAGTGCATATACACTCTTGTCGGTCAAATATTCAAATTATGATTGATTGCATAATTTCCGGGAGACATGCATAGGCAATGTCTCCCGGAATGACACATTATGACCGACAAGAGTGCATAATACACTCTTGTCGGTCAAATTTTGCAAACGTATTGTGATTGCAAATAATTTTGTCATTCCGGGAGACATGCATAGGCAATGTCTCCCGGAATGACACATTATGACCGACAAGAGTGCATAATACACTCTTGTCGGTCAAATATTTGCAAACGTATTGTGATTGCAAATAATTTTGTCATTCCGGGAGACATGCATAGGCAATGTCTCCCGGAATGACACATTATGACCGACAAGAGTGCATAATACACTCTTGTCGGTCAAATATTTGCAAACGTATTGTGATTGCAAATAATTTTGTCATTCCGGGAGACATGCATAGGCAATGTCTCCCGGAATGACACATTATGACCGACAAGAGTGCATAATACACTCTTGTCGGTCAAATATTTGCAAACGTATTGTGATTGCAAATAATTTTGTCATTCCGGGAGACATGCATAGGCAATGTCTCCCGGAATGACACATTATGACCGACAAGAGTGCATAATACACTCTTGTCGGTCAAATATTTGCAAACGTATTGTGATTGCAAATTTTTGTCATTCCGGGAGACATGCATAGGCAATGTCTCCCGGAATGACACATTATGACCGACAAGAGTGCATAACACACTCTTGTCGGTCAAATATTTGCAAACGTATTGTGATTGCAAATAATTTTGTCATTCCGGGAGACATGCATAGGCAATGTCTCCCGGAATGACACATTATGACCGACAAGAGTGCATAACACTCTTGTCGGTCAAATATTTGCAAACGTATTGTGATTGCAAATAATTTTGTCATTCCGGGAGACATGCATAGGCAATGTCTCCCGGAATGACACATTATGACCGACAAGAGTGCATAATACACTCTTGTCGGTCAAATATTTGCCGCATTGTTATTGAATTGTCATTCCGGGAGACATGCATAGGCAATGTCTCCCGGAATGACACATTATGACCGACAAGAGTGCATAATACACTCTTGTCGGTCAAATATTTGCAAACGTATTGTGATTGCAAATAATTTTGTCATTCCGGGAGACATGCATAGGCAATGTCTCCCGGAATGACACATTATGACCGACAAGAGTGCATAACACACTCTTGTCGGTCAAATATTTGCAAACGTATTGTGATTGCAAATAATTTTGTCATTCCGGGAGACATGCATAGGCAATGTCTCCCGGAATGACACATTATGACCGACAAGAGTGCATAACACACTCTTGTCGGTCAAATATTTGCAAACGTATTGTGATTGCAAATAATTTTGTCATTCCGGGAGACATGCATAGGCAATGTCTCCCGGAATGACACATTATGACCGACAAGAGTGCATAACACTCTTGTCGGTCAAATATTTGCAAACGTATTGTGATTGCAAATAATTTTGTCATTCCGGGAGACATGCATAGGCAATGTCTCCCGGAATGACACATTATGACCGACAAGAGTGCATAATACACTCTTGTCGGTCAAATATTTGCAAACGTATTGTGATTGCAAATAATTTTGTCATTCCGGGAGACATGCATAGGCAATGTCTCCCGGAATGACACATTATGACCGACAAGAGTGCATAACACACTCTTGTCGGTCAAATATTTGCAAACGTATTGTGATTGCAAATAATTTTGTCATTCCGGGAGACATGCATAGGCAATGTCTCCCGGAATGACACATTATGACCGACAAGAGTGCATAATACACTCTTGTCGGTCAAATATTGCATTCAAGTATTGAATGATTGCTAACATTCCGGGAGACATGCATAGGCAATGTCTCCCGGAATGACACATTATGACCGACAAGAGTGCATAATACACTCTTGTCGGTCAAATATTTGCAAACGTATTGTGATTGCAAATAATTTTGTCATTCCGGGAGACATGCATAGGCAATGTCTCCCGGAATGACACATTATGACCGACAAGAGTGCATAATACACTCTTGTCGGTCAAATATTTGCAAACGTATTGTGATTGCAAATAATTTTGTCATTCCGGGAGACATGCATAGGCAATGTCTCCCGGAATGACACATTATGACCGACAAGAGTGCATAATACACTCTTGTCGGTCAAATATTTGCAAACGTATTGTGATTGCAAATAATTTTGTCATTCCGGGAGAGACATGCATAGGCAATGTCTCCCGGAATGACACATTATGACCGACAAGAGTGCATAACACACTCTTGTCGGTCAAATATTTGCAAACGTATTGTGATTGCAAATAATTTTGTCATTCCGGGAGACATGCATAGGCAATGTCTCCCGGAATGACACATTATGACCGACAAGAGTGCATAACACTCTTGTCGGTCAAATATTTGCAAACGTATTGTGATTGCAAATAATTTTGTCATTCCGGGAGACATGCATAGGCAATGTCTCCCGGAATGACACATTATGACCGACAAGAGTGCATAACACACTCTTGTCGGTCAAATATTTGCAAACGTATTGTGATTGCAAATAATTTTGTCATTCCGGGAGACATGCATAGGCAATGTCTCCCGGAATGACACATTATGACCGACAAGAGGGCATAATAACACTCTTGTCGGTCAAATATTTGCAAACGTATTGTGATTGCAAATAATTTTGTCATTCCGGGAGACATGCATAGGCAATGTCTCCCGGAATGACACATTATGACCGACAAGAGTGCATAATACACTCTTGTCGGTCAAATATTGCAAACGTATGTGATTGCAAATAATGCTTGTCATTCCGGGAGACATGCATAGGCAATGTCTCCCGGAATGACACATTATGACCGACAAGAGTGCAATAATACACTCTTGTCGGTCAAATTTTGCACACGTATGTGAATTGCAAATTTTTGTCATTCCGGGAGACATGCATAGGCAATGTCTCCCGGAATGACACATTATGACCGACAAGAGTGCATAATACACTCTTGTCGGTCAAATATTTGCAAACGTATTGTGATTGCAAATAATTTTGTCATTCCGGGAGACATGCATAGGCAATGTCTCCCGGAATGACACATTATGACCGACAAGAGTGCATAATACACTCTTGTCGGTCAAATATTTGCAAACGTATTGTGATTGCAAATAATTTTGTCATTCCGGGAGACATGCATAGGCAATGTCTCCCGGAATGACACATTATGACCGACAAGAGTGCATAATACACTCTTGTCGGTCAAATATTTGCAAACGTATTGTGATTGCAAATAATTTTGTCATTCCGGGAGACATGCATAGGCAATGTCTCCCGGAATGACACATTATGACCGACAAGAGTGCATAACACACTCTTGTCGGTCAAATATTTGCAAACGTATTGTGATTGCAAATAATTTTGTCATTCCGGGAGACATGCATAGGCAATGTCTCCCGGAATGACACATTATGACCGACAAGAGTGCATAATACACTCTTGTCGGTCAAATATTTGCAAACGTATTGTGATTGCAAATAATTTTGTCATTCCGGGAGACATGCATAGGCAATGTCTCCCGGAATGACACATTATGACCGACAAGAGTGCATAATACACTCTTGTCGGTCAAATATTTGCAAACGTATTGTGATTGCAAATAATTTTGTCATTCCGGGAGACATGCATAGGCAATGTCTCCCGGAATGACACATTATGACCGACAAGAGTGTGTTATGCACTCTTGTCGGTCAAATATTTGCAAACGTATTGTGATTGCAAATAATTTTGTCATTCCGGGAGACATGCATAGGCAATGTCTCCCGGAATGACACATTATGACCGACAAGAGTGCATAATACACTCTTGTCGGTCAAATTTGCATTCAAGTTATGAATGCGGAACTTGTCATTCCGGGAGACATGCATAGGCAATGTCTCCCGGAATGACACATTATGACCGACAAGAGTGCATAACACACTCTTGTCGGTCAAATATTTGCAAACGTATTGTGATTGCAAATAATTTTGTCATTCCGGGAGACATGCATAGGCAATGTCTCCCGGAATGACACATTATGACCGACAAGAGTGCATAATACACTCTTGTCGGTCAAATATTTGCAAACGTATTGTGATTGCAAATAATTTTGTCATTCCGGGAGACATGCATAGGCAATGTCTCCCGGAATGACACATTATGACCGACAAGAGTGCATAATACACTCTTGTCGGTCAAATTTGCACGTTATGATGCGGAACTTGTCATTCCGGGAGACATGCATAGGCAATGTCTCCCGGAATGACACATTATGACCGACAAGAGTGCATAACACACTCTTGTCGGTCAAATATTTGCAAACGTATTGTGATTGCAAATAATTTTGTCATTCCGGGAGACATGCATAGGCAATGTCTCCCGGAATGACACATTATGACCGACAAGAGTGCATAACACACTCTTGTCGGTCAAATATTTGCAAACGTATTGTGATTGCAAATAATTTTGTCATTCCGGGAGACATGCATAGGCAATGTCTCCCGGAATGACACATTATGACCGACAAGAGTGCATAATACACTCTTGTCGGTCAAATATTCAACGTTATGGATGCAATTTTGTCATTCCGGGAGACATGCATAGGCAATGTCTCCCGGAATGACACATTATGACCGACAAGAGTGCATAACACTCTTGTCGGTCAAATATTTGCAAACGTATTGTGATTGCAAATAATTTTGTCATTCCGGGAGACATGCATAGGCAATGTCTCCCGGAATGACACATTATGACCGACAAGAGTGCATAACACACTCTTGTCGGTCAAATATTTGCAAACGTATTGTGATTGCAAATAATTTTGTCATTCCGGGAGACATGCATAGGCAATGTCTCCCGGAATGACACATTATGACCGACAAGAGTGCATAACACACTCTTGTCGGTCAAATATTTGCAAACGTATTGTGATTGCAAATAATTTTGTCATTCCGGGAGACATGCATAGGCAATGTCTCCCGGAATGACACATTATGACCGACAAGAGTGCATAATACACTCTTGTCGGTCAAATATTCAAGTTATGAATGCGGAACTTGCTATCATTCCGGGAGACATGCATAGGCAATGTCTCCCGGAATGACACATTATGACCGACAAGAGTGCATAACACACTCTTGTCGGTCAAATATTTGCAAACGTATTGTGATTGCAAATAATTTTGTCATTCCGGGAGACATTGCCTATGCATGTCTCCCGGAATGACACATTATGACCGACAAGAGTGCATAATACACTCTTGTCGGTCAAATATTTGCAAACGTATTGTGATTGCAAATAATTTTGTCATTCCGGGAGACATGCATAGGCAATGTCTCCCGGAATGACACATTATGACCGACAAGAGTGCATAACACACTCTTGTCGGTCAAATATTTGCAAACGTATTGTGATTGCAAATAATTTTGTCATTCCGGGAGACATGCATAGGCAATGTCTCCCGAACTGACAAATGCCGATTGACTAAAGTTAATAATAAAAATATCTTGTTTCTATTTTTGTATATCTATACTACTTCTTTTCCTTTTTTTTAACCCAATTTACCTATTTTTTTCCTTTACCTATTTGAGGACATATATTCATATAAAACATTATTTCTATTAAATCCTTAATTTATTTCATCTTAATTTTTTTATTTTACATAAAAAATTTCATTATGCGTTTATCTTATACATTATTTAATATCTTTTTTTTTAATTCAACAAAAAAAATCGAATCGTATTGGCTCGAACCTGTCTACTCTACCATCAAAAATTAATGTAAATTCCAATAAACCAGATTATATAGTTTTTCACAAAGCCAATCCTATATATATGATAACTTTTTTCCAATGGTGATTCCCCCTTATCTGATTCCTTGATGGGATCATATTTCCATAAAAGAATTTTTTTGAATACTTGTTGTAATTATATTGAGATATCATTTTTAATATACTAATAAATCTATTATTTAATTTCTCATAAATAATCATATTTCATGAGAAATTTCTCAAACTCTAAATTTTTTATAAATATTTATTTTTTTTCCTGTTCAATCTGTTTCTCAAAATCCTAAGGTGATTTTTCATGTTCTTATACTAAATCAATATCTATGCAAGTAGTATATTCTATGATTTAAATAACAAGCCAAAATAACCGTAAAAATTTCTTTGGACAGCCTCTAAATTTTGAATAAAAATGCTAATTTGTATTACAGAATGGTTTGATTTTAGTAATATTCCATGTTTCAAGTAATTTTATTTTAAAAACAGAAGAGATTAATTTATATTTTTTCATTCTCTTTGAATAACTCTTCCAAAATAAATATATCAGGTCTTCTAAAAGTTGTTTTACCTTTTGATAAATAAGATAAAGATGAAGATGGACTAACTACTCTTCATTAGACAGAAAGTATTAATGTATTAGAAACTTTAGATTTTCTATACTTAAACATGGCATACATATCAGTGCCAATGATGTTTCTTGGTGAAATTATCTTCAGCATTTTCAACATATTCAAGATATTTTGAGCATCTACCGAAAGAAAAATACACTTGTACAAACAGAGTCTAATAAACATAGCAATAATATATATATATATATATATATATCAATAATTTAGCTATTCAAGATTGAAATAAAAAAAATTAGAAACAAACAAGAATTTAATAAACAAAACAATAATATATAAATATAAATTAGCAATGGTTGCATACCTTTGCGAGAACTGCTGACTGTGGCTTTGCCTTGAATGAAAATCCGAGGAAAGCGAAAGAAGCAAGCTTTGAGAGGCAGGAAGCTGCTCTCAATTCTTCTGGGACAACTGTAAATTCATCGAAATGCTGTGTGTCGAGTGGATCTGTGACTTGTGGCCTCATTGGTGGTTTATTCGCCTGGTAGTTGTTGAAATCAAAGCCTTTGAAGAAAGGATGAGCGATGATTTCGTCAAATCCGATTCTCTGTTCTTTGTCGCAAAGTAATTTTCTGATCAAGTCTAATGCGACAGTTGGAACTCTCTGTGAAGCTGGGATTCTCAGTGACTTCCTCCAGTGAACAATTCTTAACGCGGTTTCTTGCTTGGACTCGCTTGCAAAAGGTGTAAATCCGTAAAGAAATTCGTAAAGAATGACACCGAACGACCACCAATCGCTTTCAACGGAAGGAGCTTCTCCTAATATGACTTCTGGAGCAACGTAATCGATTGTTCCGACAATTGAACTCCTTTGTCTGTGATGTCTGTTATTTGCGGTAGAAACAATCGATGAAGAGTCGATTAAGAGGTCCTGTGAGTTAATAAGGAGATTGTTGTAATCGTTATCGACTTTGTTGTAGGAAGATGCGATGCCAAAATCTGTCAATTTGATGTGGCCATCAGAATTGATCAGAATGTTGTCCGGCTTGACATCTGAATGAACATAGCCAAGTTGGTGGATGTAGTGAAGAGCTAAAACGATTTCTCCGGCAAAAAATCTTGCAACAGGGTATGGGAATGTGTTGATCTTAACTAACGCATTCATTAAGTCACCACCTTGTACGAAATCTAAAAGGAGATATAAATGATCGTTGTCTTGGAAAGATGAATGAAGGTTAACAATCCAATTATTGTTAGCAACTGAAAGAATGTTGCGCTCATTGATAACTGATTGTACTTGGTCGTTTAGAATAACGTCTGCCTTTCTGATGATCTTCAAAGCATAGATTTGGGCATTCTTGTCTGTAACTAACCAGACATCTGCAAAACCACCGCGACCGATAAGTTTGATGTAGTTGAAATTCTCTGGGCGAAGTCTTTGACGTTGTAATCTTGTAAATTGTGAACCTTCTTGATGAAATTCTTGTAATAATTGTTGTTTTTCTTCTTCTGTTGCATTGATACTGTCGAGGGCACGATTTAAGGTAGAAATGTCTTCTTTTCTTTCTTCTAATTGTCTTGCTCTTTGAGTCCATAAGTTTTCTAAGTATCTCTTTGATGCTTCAGCCTTTAAAACAGTTTCACGTGATGGTTCGAAGAAACTAACAGCTAACGCGGTGTTAATATTGCTTCTGCCAGCTCTACGAATTACGCTCATGAAATTTATGAATTGCAGAGATGTTGAGATTTTTGTGAGAAAATGGAAATTTTGGAGATATTATTCTATATATAATTATAATCATAATCTCTTAAAATTATATAAATTTTGCTTTGATTCAGATTTTTCAATGGAGAACTTTCAATGAGTTCCATCAAAAATTTATGATATTTGAAAAATGATCGTAAGAATGATTTCAGACTTTCGTTTTTGTGCTCAAAAATTTCTGATAATATTTCATGAAATCATGATTTCCTTCATATGTACATATATTTTTCTTCAAATATTTTTTATGAAATTAATTGAAAAATTACGATAAATTTTCTCTTGATTTTTTGAGAGAAAATTTATTAATTTGACTCTAAAATACTTGTTTCCACATTTATTTATATAATATATTATATTTTTCAAATAAAAAGAATACATTAAGGTTACGTTTTCAAAACATTCGAATAATCGTAATGAATATTACGAAGGTTCGTAGTTAATATTGCATTAATTAGATTAGTTATTGAACGGAGGTCTGTAATACATGCTCTAATAGCATTTCCAAATTAATCGCTATATATTGCAAGGGTAAATATGGATTGAATTGTCCCGAAGTAAGTTTGCAGGTATTTAATATTGCATCTTGTATCGATAATAACATCTTGTTTAGAATTTATCAGTTCGCTATTATCAAATTTACAAATCTCATTTAAAATAATAGAAGAATTAAAATTTTTAAAAGAAAATCTTAAAGTATCAGTTGTGTTGATGATTATTTTGTAGATAAGATCAAAGATACTCGAATGATAAATTGCATTATTTTAATTTCTCGGCACTAACATATAATTATTGATTTTATTTGTGCCTCTCATAAATGAAAAGGCTAGTGGCAAAATATATTTTGATAAATATTAAATCATTTTTCATGAATTTCAGAACGATGCGCTATTGGGAAATCAATGGAAATTACCATATTACATCATGATTATATTTATTTGATTAGCAAATTGTTTATTCATCTCAATCTTGAATTATTTCGGATTAAATTTATAGGTTTTTAGACATTTTATTATTATACCTGATTAATAAATTCGTGAAGGAATGATTTGCAGTAATTGATCTATTAAAAAATTGATAAAAACGAGTTGAATATAATTTCGATGCTTTGTTCGCGACAGGAATACAAAATAGTCTTTGCTTTAAAATATTTAAAATCATTTGTTTATTTTTTAATATTTCTATTATATTAATTAATACAACTGATAATGTTAAAGAAGGTTTGCTTCTTTTTGAAAGAGATTCTGAAATCACTGCATGTTTTTCAATGTTAGTACTTGTTTAGCATTGAAATTTGACATTGAAAATGAGTCCTCATTAGATTGTGAATCTTCATTCGGTACTGAATAAGAATATTCGCTTGATATTGAATGTTTCTCCTTATTTGACGTTGAATATGAACCTTTAGTTGATTTCGAATAGGAAAGTGATTCAGACAAATCTTCATCTTTGTTTTGTTTCCTTCTCCTTCTTCTTTTAGTCTTCTCCTCAGATTTGCTTGATTCATTGTCTTTGGAATCATTATCAGACATATCATCTGGTTTGCTCTGACTATATGACTTTGTACTTGATTTGCTTTCATCATCATCTTTAGGTTCAACCTTTCTCTTATCTGAATCTTTTTCTTCATCAGAAATTGATTCATCTTTTGGTTCTGTTTTTCTCTTTTCTGTGTCTCTTTCTTCGTCAGAAATTATTTCTTCTTTAGGTTCTTCTTCATGTTTTTCAATATTATTTTGAGGTTTATTCTTATTTTTCTTGTATGAAATCACTACATATATAATATCTGCAATTGATATTACTATGATTCCAACAACGAAAACAATCAGCATAATTGTATCACCGTTTGTTTCAAACTCATCCTCTTTTTGTTGAATTCGATAACTTCTTCCATTGTATGACCTCCACCACTTGATGGTAATCTCAAAAACAAATCCTTCTCAAAGAAATCTTCTTCAGATTCTTCATCTTCACTAGATTCTTTATCTGCTGATATTTCAATCTTAACTTTAGAGTTAATATTGAGTGTTGAGATATTTACTTCTCCATTGAGTTTTAGCAAATCATAGTATGGGTAAATGCAAACTGTTGGATCTGATGCTTCATTTTGAGTGATATTTTTTGCTGTTGTAATAAAATTATTGATTTTTTCATTATCTGTAGTAACATTAACATTTAATTTGTTCTTATTGTGAGCAGTGATTGAAAATAGCTGGATTTCATTTTCATTGATTTTAACATCTTTTTCAAGAGACAAATTTGTTTTTGTTGTAAAGATTGACTCTAATTTCATTGGTGTATGAATAAATCTTCTTTTAACAGGTGGTAAAAAGTTGCAGCTTGTATCTTACATGATTCTGTTTTAGATTTGCACTCCAATTTTATCAGTTGATTTGTTCTTTCTTCAGTAGTATCTGTTGTTATACTAAATGGATTTTCATACTTATTTATAATTACTTTTGGTTCATTTTTATATGTTTGTGTACTGTAATGTTTTGTGCTTAAGAATTCTGTTGTAGCAACAAAATTTTCTTTGCTTGCAAATACAAAATTGCCAAGCATACATTTACATTCACCTGGAGGTATTGTAAATATTTTTGATTGAGAATATCTCATCCCAACTTCATAGTTTGCGAAATCAGGATACCATATTCCATTCTTTACGCAGTCAACTGTTTCGTTTGTCAGAATGTATGGATCAGGCTTCGAAGCATTGTAAAATGGATCATTTAATTTTGTAAACTCTTCTACTTCATCTTTTGAATAGATACCAGGTTCAAAAGGCAAAACCCAATATTTGTCAAGTTCAAAATAGCATTCCAAAGTTTGATTGTGAGGATCTAGCGTATATACACTAAAATATCCAAAATCATTATACGTAATTAATTCAGGATCATTTATCGATCTGATCTAAACCCAAATCTGAGAATAGAGGAGTTTGTATAATCATCAAGTCCTCTACTAATTAAATATCCATTAAATGCATATACATCCATAGATTTACTATATTCGAGACCTCTTTCTGTTATATTTATATAATGCGATATAAAAGATTTTGCTATATATCGATGAGTTGTAAAAACACAATAGTTAATATCGTTAAAATTAATACCTCTAGGAGTACAGTCGTCCGTTCTTTGGATTGTAAATGGTTCCGAAGCATTTTTAGCTGAAATTTTTATAATCATTGGTTTACTTTCATCAGAAACAATGGATTATCAACATGATTTATATTGTTGAATTCAGATTGATTTAAAAATATATAATCTCCCTGTATCGATACGTTTGAAGCTACAAAGTATGAACCTTTCATGCAATAAGAATTCCCTGCTGGAATCTCATAAAATGAGATATATTCGTATGCAGGTTCTCCATATATGCAATCATATGTGAATTCTTCATAAGTAATGAATGATCTAATTGTTTGAAAAAGGAAATATATCATAATTCTTTTTTTTTCAAAAAAAAAAACGATATAAGATTGAATGGCACTTAGAATGTATACATTGCATGTTCCGAAACACAATTCCTCCTAATGAAAGAATCTTCTTTCAATTCTTACGAAATGTTATTATTATAATAATCCAATCCTAATAAAGTGTATAAATTTTGAAATTTGGCCAAACTTTATATTACATATTCAATATTTTAACTTTTTCAAAGAATTTAATTTTTCAATATATGCCCAGAATTAATATTAATAAATAAACTTGATTTTCATATAGGTAAATCATTAAAAAAATATTTACACTCCCTCTCAAAAATTGAGAAAATGCAGATGCTTGAAAATCAAAAATATGAAATCAAGTTTGCACTACATGTCCTGAAACACAATTCCTCCCGATGTAAAAACCTTCTTTCAATTCTTACGAAATTTTGAAATGCCCCGAGTCATTTATTATAATTATATCATAATAATCTGTATAAATTTCGAAATTTGGCCTAACTTTGTATGGCAAATTCAAAATTTTAAGGGTCATTATTGATTTTGTAATTTAATCATCGTCGTTATCGATTTTGTAATTTAATCGTTATCGTCTTTTTCTAAACGTGCATTTTTTGCTTTCGGAGCTATTGAACATACATTGGCCCTTACCAGCAATTGAAAACTATTTTTCATTATCAACAATTACATTACTCCGAGTTATTCATCAATCAATGAAAATCGATATATAGTCCATACTTCAATTTACAATATTGGCAAGTCCAATTTCACTTGGCATATTTAACTCATATAGAAAAACCAGTTGGAATCGGCAAAATTATCTTTAATTCCATACATAAGAAAAAAAAATTATAAAGTTCTTCAATAATAGCAAACTAATAGTTTAAATAGATTTACAAGTATCGCCCATCTACTTTTGATATAATTCACATATTAAATGTAGAAAACTGGTTTAAAATAAAGATTTCAAAAGTTCGAAAACGATTTATGAAAAAATAACTTGATGACATTTACTAAATTTGCTCTGTATTAAAGTATCGATGATAGAAAGAGCATATTTTGTAAATATTTCAAAAATATTTAAAAGTCGGAGAAATTGTATTGTAATGTACTATAATTATGTTACAAATCCGATTCAATACTAATCCTTCGCTATTGAAGTTGTTTTGAGAAGGATATTCTCTAAATTCTTGATAAATCTTTAAAATCTAGAGTAATCGTTTTGTAAACTTAACAAAACTAAAATGTATACCAATAGATTGGCATTTTCTACATTTTCAAAGTGAGAGAGTGTAAATTCTTTTTTTTATCCTATTAAGGTTTTTAAAAAATTTAATTAACTTAATTTATATGATCTGAAATATATGACAAGTTAATATGGAGAATTCTTTCAACCCAATTTCAATTTATTGAATTTTCTATTCGAATTCAAAAATTTTCCCAAGAAGAAAAAATAATTAGGAAATTTAATATGTTAATACATAAAATATTTTATTTATTCAAAGAATTCAATTTTCTATTGGATCAAAAAACTTGTGTTAAAGTTCGTATTTTAAGATAACTATACTTTTAGAAGCTGTTTTTATTTTTTTCACCGGGATTGTATTAAGGGTATAGTCCACTAAAAATTTTTAAGTTTTGACAATGAAAATAAGCTCTGTGACCATGTAAATATATATCTATGCAAAACGAGAGGTTATGCCATAATTTTTTTTAGTTATCAAATTTTCCTTTTTTTGAGAGAAGTCTCTCAATAATTTGAGAAGAATGTTTGATATAAAGAGATACACATTTGTAGAACGAAGTAAGTGTTTTCCAAACATTTTATATGTTCATCCTGTATAACAATATAAAGCTGCATAGTGCCATCTTGTGCGTTTGCTATTTTATGCACTTTTCATTGAGATAATCCCTCTTCTCGGGTGATTTTAACAGTCAACTCAATTTTAAAATAAAGATTTCATCAAAATGATTTCGAAATTCGGATATTGATTATATAAATAGCACTGTTAACATATTTTGGATGAGTAAAAAATACCTTGTTTTGTATGCATTTAGTACACCTTTATTTTTGATTAAAACTGTAAAATTTTTATTCCTTATATAATAAATAGTATATGTTACATAAACATGAAATTCAAAAGCATTCAATTTTGGATTTTTTAGATTTGGTAAATTTTAGAAGAAATAAAATCAGCAATCAAAATAAAGAAACTTTTTTTGTATCTTCTATGATTACCTTTTGGTACAAAATTTTGCATTAATAAGTAAATTATCTGTATTATTCTGTGAGCACAAGCCCTCAGTTATGCTGGCAGTGAATGATGAATCGTCATTTTGCGAAGAGAACGCGATTATTAAGGTAATTTTGAGAATTGTCTTGAATTATTTAAAATTAAAGTTAATTGAATAGGTAGGATAACTAGCCTTTGCTAAATTTGTATAATTTGACCTTATTCTAGTTGGATCTGAGAATATTTTGCTGAAATAATAAATTATATCGCCGATTTATGAAAATTTCTCTGATGGGACCGACTCGCTGAAACGATTAGTGTTAATGGTAACTTGTCTGAATTTTCAAATTTTTTTCGAAATCCAAAAAATCACAAACAAAAGCATCAAAATTAGATTTGCATTTAAGGTTTCATTTTTTTTGGAAAATAAAAATATTTTTTCCCCAATAAAGTTTATTTTTACTTTTGAGAGGAATAGAAACGTTATTTTGGAATTTTGAAACGACAGAAATGTTCCATTTTTTAATTTTTGATTGAACCGTTATCCATTGAAAAACCTCGATTTTAAAATGTTATTCCAAAATATTCATCTAATGATATAGTATATATTTATTAATTATTACTTTTTATTCAATTTTCACTTTTGGCGGGATTTCATTTTTTTGTTGTTGTATGGGCCATATTGTTCACCCAAAACGGAAAACAAAGGCAATGCATAACATTTTACTCCACGAACGTCGTCGACTCTCAGCGCGACAGATGCTTGGTGCTTGCATAATGACCGGAATGCCATATACAAAAGGTGCTCGCTTTCTTTCTCTTTGTGGAACTAAGCCCCCTGTGAAGAGTGGTGTCATGAGACAACAGAGATTTTGTGACGATAAGATTAGAAGACTTAAAAGTATTTCCCTAATGCTGTCGAGAAAGTCCTTCAGTGGTTACTTATCCATTGATGCAAGATGGACGCACAGGCGAAACTCGCCAAGTTGTACAGTAACTGCGCTCGATGCTGTCACAAAAAGAGTTCTTGCATGCGTGAACATCAACCATATTGGTGGAAACAGACAGCATGCTCAGTATTCCGGAGCTTCCAACAATATGGAAAGTGCTGGAACTCGAATCATCTTGAAGCAATTAAAGAAATACAATATCTTGAAAGATGTTAAAGAGATTATTAAAGACCGAGATAACAAAAGTGTCTCTGTCTTTAAAGAATTTGGCGTCTCTCATCTTGAAAGATTCGATCCAGGTCATGTATCAAAAAATATCTCAAAAGATTTTACAAAGTTCTCAGCTTCTCATAAGACAGTTGAAGTTTTCAACGACAAGACTCAGAAGATTGAAAAAATAGAGAGACCTTTCTGGGGTCTGAATGCAAGCCTAAGTATGTGGCTTTGGTCATGTTTTGCCGAAGAAAATATTGACAAACGTACGAAAATGTGGGAGAATTGTGTCTACCATTACGTAGGCAATCATTCTTTTTGCGAACCGCACAATTACAAATGCTTTGAATGGCAAAAAGGTGTCAATTCGATCCAACTTCAATTCATGCTCTATGACTGGGTTCACAAATGGACACCCATAGTTTCCAAAGTTTCTTCCATTGGATCTACCTGCATGAATGAAGCGTTTAACTCCAAAATTGCATGCTATTTGGACAAATCAAGAGCCTGGAAGAACATTAACATTAGAGTTAACGTTGCAATCTTAGAATGGAATGATCCAGAGCATTTTCTCGGAGATATACAAAAAGCATTACATCTTCCCCCACTTCCAGAAGATTGTGTCAAATCATTTGAAGAGAATTGTTACTCCAAAATGATATTGAAACAAAAAACTGTTACAAAAGGTTCTAAAAAACAGAACAAATACAAAAAATCCATTCAGAGTGTACCAGGAGGAGATTATCAAGTTTTCAAGTCCGAATGGGAATCAGAAGACGAAGACATTGATGACTTTGATTAACGAAAATTACATTTTATTTAATGTTTTTGTTTTTAATTAAATTATTATTATGCTCATTTTCTTATTATGATTTTTTCTCATTATGATATAAATAATTTATTAATGCATTTATCCAATAATTATGCTATGATATTTTTATGCCTTATTTCATTTCTCTTATATTTGATAATCTGGTAAAATATAGTTCAGACTATAATCATTTTAGATTATTGATATATTTATATATGTTAGAATAAAATTAGTTTCATTTTCTACTTTTATTTTGAATTAATAATTTATAATATCAAATATTATGGCGTAACCTCTCCTTTAAAATATATATATATATAGGCCTATAGAGTTTATTGGCACTCTCAAAACTCTAGAATTTTGAGTTTACTATACCCTTAATTTTGCAAATTACCTCAGACTTTTCAGAGGATTGAGTTGCCACTCAATCCTCTGAAATAGTCTGTGTTAATTTTTAGTCTCTACACTATTTCAATATAAGCTCCATTTTTAAACAGTTTTTAAAAATCGAGCATTGAAAAGTGTGATGAGACTTAATTCTTTCAAAATTTGAATCTTATTGTATATCACCG
This sequence comes from Trichomonas vaginalis G3, assembly GCF_026262505.1. Taxonomy (NCBI): domain Eukaryota; phylum Parabasalia; order Trichomonadida; family Trichomonadidae; genus Trichomonas; species Trichomonas vaginalis. The sequence goes on from NC_067205.1 coordinate 26,270,026, forward strand.
GACTATGATCATAATAGAGTTGCAATCTCTAATTATAGCCACATTAGTACTCGTGGGTCGATATATCATGGGAGATACAAAATTATTTGAATTTTCTTTTATTTTTTTAAAAAATATTAAAAAAAGTAAATAAATAACTAACAACACAGCATCACTTTTCGTAAAATGCTTTAATCCTAGTCCTTTTTCCCCTTAATTTTTCAATCTCTCCCAGGTTGAAATTTATTCCGGGAATTTTTAAAGATGCTTGGTCAACATAAAATTTCATTAAATCTTCCACAGGAGTCATAAACTCTGAACATTTGAAGCGAGCATGAACTGCATCATTCAAATTTTTAAGAAGATTTTTGTTCGAAAAGTGATTCAATACGGCGATTACATGAATACAAGGTAATCCGTATAATTCGATGTGCTTACATGTGCATGAATATTGTGAATCTGACATAATTTTTACGCAATATGTATAGCGACCAAAAGTTGCATAATATAATTCTTGAATTGGATCATATAATACCGAGCTAAACATATCTGAATGTTTCAAAGTTTCATTTAGATTTTTGATAATATTATCTGATTTAAAATCACCTGTTAAAACATTTTTAACAAGATTGAATTCATGTTCAATGAGACGGAGAATTAGTTCGGCGGGTTCATATGTATCCCATTTATCTTTAATTTCGGCATTAAGGGATTCAATAAGAGATGTTGTGAGTATGCCAGCGGTGTAGTCAGCGAATCCTTCAAATGGGTTAATACTATCTAAGTACTTAAAGAGATCCTGATTATTTTTGCGGTTTGGATATTCCTCTTGTAAACGAGTTTCTAACTTTTTAATCAAGTCAATTCGTTTTTGAGGATGGTCTGCGTAAGCGACTTCAACAATTTCGGAATAGACATTGATGTATTCCCTTTTTGTTGCAAAATGACGTAAGCAAAATTTATGATCGCAAGAAAAGCCTGATTCTCTAACAGCAGCTATAATTGCCGGACCTTGATCGGAATAAATATTCTTGAATCTGCTTGGTGGAATAAAAGATTTCAATTTAGTGAGCATATCCTTAATTGTTATCGTATTTTCACTAACAGACCATGCAAATGCAATAGGGATAAGTCTATTATTTGGTGCAGGTGTACCAATAATGAGTAAGTTTCCTTTTTTAATACAAAATAAAAACGTTCCATCAATTTGAATTATTCCGCAAAAAGCTTGTGTTTGCATGTAAAAATGAGTTATTGGAGGAATTACAATAAATGAATAAATTTGAAAGTCTTTTGAATTTTCAGGTAATTCATCACCTTTCTTAAATGTATGCAATTCAATTTCATTGTTAACTTCTTTAACTAAAATCATTTCGCAGAATCCTTGTTCGATTTTGTTTATGATTGAAAAAATTGTTGAGAAATAATTGTAAGATTGAATTCTATCCCCTTTTGTGGTTCCTTTAAGTTTATTTACTATATTATGGAACATCGTATAAGTTGCATTGGGAATATTCAATTCTTTTGCAAAAATTTCTTTGCATTGAGGAACATTATCAGAATTTGCTAATTCATAGACTTTTTTTCCTGCTTGCAACTTAAGAATTTTTGGTATATTGTTACTCGGCTTGCATTGCTTTGTTCTATGCTCGTGTTTAATTACTGGAATGAAGAAAAGTTGACCATTTTCATGAGTCTTTACAAGCTCCATGCAAAATTGGCAGTTAGGACAACGAAACTTTTTTCCTTGCTCAAAATTTAATGGATAAAAAGAATTATATGAATCTTTTGCAATAAATATAGCAGCTTCTGTAGGATCTGTAAATTTTAATTTGCTATATCTTTCCTTGAGATTTGGAATTGGGGGATTTTCAGGTATTTCCATTCTATATTTCAATTTTTTACGGGAATTCAATTCATTTTGAATTAAATCCAGCATATCAGCTTCATCTCCTGAGAAAGGGACAGACTAGCCCATTGTCACTTTTTAATTTAGCAAATGAACGCTTATGGAGTGGAGTTTTTGGGTAAATCTGATTTGCTTATAAATGAAATAAAATCAAAAGAAACCATATTGGCATTATATTATGCAAAAATAAATGATCTTACTTAGTACTTTTAAAGTTAATTTCAGAAAAAATTTGACACAATGGTATCCGGCACATACAAGTGGTGTACAACCAAAATATAAGTTGGTTTAAACATATATTGCTATATCTCATGATCTTACTTAGTACTTTTAAAGTTAATTTCAGAAAAAATTTGACACAATGGTATCCGGCACATACAAGTGGTGTACAACCAAAATATAAGTTGGTTTAAACATATATTGCTATATCTCATGATCTTACTTAGTACTTTTAAAGTTAATTTCAGAAAAAATTTGACACAATGGTATCCGGCACATACAAGTGGTGTACAACCAAAATATAAGTTGGTTTAAACATATATTGCTATATCTCATGATCTTACTTAGTACTTTTAAAGTTAATTTCAGAAAAAATTTGACACAATGGTATCCGGCACATACAAGTGGTGTACAACCAAAATATAAGTTGGTTTAAACATATATTGCTATATCTCATGATCTTACTTAGTACTTTTAAAGTTAATTTCAGAAAAAATTTGACACAATGGTATCCGGCACATACAAGTGGTGTACAACCAAAATATAAGTTGGTTTAAACATATATTGCTATATCTCATGATCTTACTTAGTACTTTTAAAGTTAATTTCAGAAAAAATTTGACACAATGGTATCCGGCACATACAAGTGGTGTACAACCAAAATATAAGTTGGTTTAAACATATATTGCTATATCTCATGATCTTACTTAGTACTTTTAAAGTTAATTTCAGAAAAAATTTGACACAATGGTATCCGGCACATACAAGTGGTGTACAACCAAAATATAAGTTGGTTTAAACATATATTGCTATATCTCATGATCTTACTTAGTACTTTTAAAGTTAATTTCAGAAAAAATTTGACACAATGGTATCCGGCACATACAAGTGGTGTACAACCAAAATATAAGTTGGTTTAAACATATATTGCTATATCTCATGATCTTACTTAGTACTTTTAAAGTTAATTTCAGAAAATAATGAAAATTACAAGTTTAAGGTTAATGAAAAGTGACAATGGGCGAGTTTGTCCCCCACTCTCCATCTCCTTTTTCTTCATCAACAATAGCTTGGATGGATACTGATATAGTTTGATTCTCTTCCACTATTGTCGGTTCGCTTTCCGACATGAGATAAAATTGAAGGTTTAACGTACTTTTGATACTCTGAGTTAAAAAAGATTTTCTTAACATAATTTGATTTATTGGTCCTTAAAAAATTCTGATTCAAAATTGAATTGAATCGAACGAGTTTTCCTTTTGAGTCATTTCAAATATTCATGAGAAAGAAAAAAATTCTAGCAATTTCAAATATTTTTGATTTGATTGAATTCAAAAGTGTCACAAATATTCAATGAGAAAGAGAAAAGAGATCGAATATGTTGTTTCTGAGCGAATAGTCAAGCAATATTTCGTTAAGTACAAAGATCAGCATCCGGAAAAAATAAATGGGTATATCAAAATGAGATTCCGCAAGAAATAGTTGAAAAATATCTAGAAACGAAGAAAACAGAAAATATTGATGAAATGTTACGCTGTACTCGAATTGTTCATGTTGTTGATCAAGATAAAAAAGAATTTTATCTTGAATTTTCAAAAAAAAAATCAAATTCATCACATATTAAACAAGAATCTAGATGAAGAACATCAAAAGGCTTATATAGATTATCTTGAAAGTTTACTCAAACTTGAAATAAAAAATAAAAATTAAATTAAATTAACCCTCGTTAGGATATCGTTGCAAATAAAGATCTGTTTCTCAGAAAGATCCTGATTTTCTGATAAATATTCTGTTGTAACTTCTACAAGGTTTAAGATATGAAAAACATTTTTGAATATTTCATCGCTATCAAATCTGCGGAAACATCTGGAATATAATTTCAAATATTTGTGAAGATTTGAATTCTCAATTGCATAATTAATTAAAAATTCATGTGAATTTAAAAAATCGGTAGATTAAATTTGCATGGGTATAAGAGGAAGTACACAATAATACCCCTGAACTACATACTCTGTAAATGAATAGTGAGGAGAAAGACTTCGCAGAATTTCAAGTGTTTTTATGAATTCTAAAGCCATCTCAGATGTTATATCGACTGCTTTATAAAATAAAACTATAAATTTGAGAAGATAAACAAAATCTTCGTTATTTATAATTGAATTCACGTCATTAAAAAAGTTGAAATAATTTGATATTAGTATATCCGAACATGGAAGAGCAGTTGCATATCCTGGGTAATATTTTAATAATTTTGTAAAGAAATTTGCAATTGCATAAGTTGAATATTGATTTTCGTACTCAATAATACTAGAAAAAATTTCTTTCTTGAGTAAAACTGCGTTTTGGAAGAATTCAACGTCAAGAATATTGTTTTTAATCAAAGCAATAAATGTATCGATGATATAGAGAGAATTGTCACTGCTGCTTATGAAACGTAATATCTCATCATATTGATCGGAAAATGTTGATAAATAAAGGTATTGTATGTTATCTAAAGCTTTAAAATGAATTAATTTTAATGAAAAAATGAAAAAAATCTGGTTAATATAATGCGATAAATATTCGAATAAATTTTCCAGTAGTATCAAATCTATTTGAAAGATATTCGAAGAAGTGATATTTTGAATTGTGAATTTTAATATTGTTTCATTTTGTGTAGATTGCTCGATAATGAAATGTATCAAAAGATTCATTGAATATGAGTCAATGGAAAAGCTTAAATCCTTAGGGATATCCAAAATAAATCTTAATAAAGAAGATTCGTCTTGAAAATTAGCTTCCGAAAGTTCTATTTCAGTCGGAGCTGGAAGATTCCGATCATTTATGAATCTCGAAACGACAGAAAATTTGTATTGTTTATATTTCATTATTCGAAATGATAAACTTCAAAATCTAAAATTTATTTTTTTACAATATATTTCATCCTATTGTCAAGGCTAAATTTTTCACCGGAAGTGTATCAAAAATTGATAAGATTTACGGTGATCTAATTATGACAATTCAATGCATCTCGTGATATAACGCAGATATAAACACAACTGATATTGCATAACTAATAATTGAGTCAAATAACTAAATTATGTGTTATATTTTACATATATTTCTTCAATTTTGTAATAAATGGATGTTTAACACTAATTTTTTAAGGACTTCGACTTTAGCATCACATAAATATGTTATTTTCTATATTAAAACGTAATTTTGGTGGTCTTAGAATAGAAAAATATGCAATATTCGTGGAGATAATGAGGGTTCTTAAACATGTTCTTAAAAATAAATAAAATAATACAAATCTTTATTCAATCTTTTGATATTGTTGGTCCTCTCTTTGTGAAAATACTTAACTTCAAAGAGTATTATGTTTTACCTAGTGAGGACCTTAAGTTTGCAAAAACATAATAAAAGTAAAATAAAAAAGATCGGATTTATCACAAAACTTTGAGTATTATAGGATTTAATATATTTTCTTAGTAGATTATATGATTTAGTTTCTTAAAATCTAAAGTATTTCTTGAGGAAAATATAAATTGAAATTCAAAAAGTAAAAAAAATGTAAACAAATCAAATTTTAAATGGACCAAATGTTGATTTTTCATTCGTTTTCTCATTATCGAAAAAAATTTGGAAAGCTAAGAAGTCAATAACAAGTTATATAATACAACAAAACCCACATCGGATATGTTTTCATCAAATAGTCTCCTAGATTTGTTATGAAATTAAAATATCATGATATTTTAAGGGCTTTTGATTTCAATATTAGAATTATTCAGTTATGTCGTGCTAATATCAATTGCTTTATACAATTAATCGTTTACAAGCTGCAAAAATCGAACAATAATTTGACTTTGTAAAAAAAGTGCGTCATTTTTATTCGTTATACTTACAAAATGTAAACATTACGAGAAACATTTACATTTGTAAATGTAACAAGTAAATACATCAGATTTAAATTGTAAATGTAGTTTATCTCTCTCATCTCCTTTTTAAAAGATATTACATACATACGAACGCATGGGTAACTCAATAATTAGCATGATAATAATTGAGGATAGACTGTAATCGTAATTTTATTTTTGGACTTATATTTCGACATTTTGAAGTCGCTTGAAAGTCTTGCAAATGATTAAATTTGGAAAATTTGACCTAAGTCTGCATTATTTTGATGACTTAAACAATTCTATAAATCTGTTTTCCTAAAAATTTAAAAAGATATAATTTCAATTTCCCTAAATTTATGTAATTCATATATCACCAAAATATTTAGACTGCATTTCGTTTGTCTGCACCTAATTAAAGTCTAAATACCAATTAATTTTGGAGTTGCATTGCTTTTAATGTAAAAATGCACGTTTAGAAAAAGACGATAACAATTAAATTACAAAATCGATAACGACGACGATTAAATTACAAAATCGATAACCTCTCAAATTTTAACTTTTCAATGAATCAAATTTTAATACCCATCAATTTTTCTAATTCACAGAAATTAAAAATAGGCCTATTAAAATTGATGCAATAAATATAAGTTTCATGGCATGAGCATTAATCATGTAAATTGAATTTGAAACAAATAAATAAGCAAACAAAAAAGCTAATAACATTTTAAGTCAACTTAATCATATTGAATTTTTTTTTAGAGAATGGGAAATCTGAGTAATACAAATGCCATTATATCATTAATTACATTTTTCCAAAACATTGGATCAGCAATTGATTTCTCCAAATTTCCAGTAACTGCAAAAGTTAAAGAATGGGCAGGATCATTAAAAAATTTCCTTAATTTACTTCAAAATAAAACAATTGGTTACTTGAATTCTCACGACTTCAGACTCATTATGGCAGTAATTGTTTTTAGCATATCAATAATTACTTTTATTCCATCATTCCTTCAAGGAATTCGCTTTAGACATTTGATAATACGTTATTTTATTTATTTTATGGTTGTTGTATTATGTTCTCTAATTACTATGTTAAATGTACCTCTTCTTGTCAAGATATTGGTGCCTATCATAGTGCCATATTTGGCCTTTTTGATGAGATTCATATGTTGTAGATGCTATAAAAATATGTTTGATGATCTCAAATTTGCCCCATCAGAAGAACAATTCACCATGCAAAAAACTATCATCACAACCGAAATGGATCCAGAAGAATATCTAAAAACAGTGAGAGAGAGCATTACGGTCAAAAAACCAATTCTTTGGATCGATATTATCAAAACATTAATTGGTATTGGATTATTTGTTTGCGCATACTATGGTCGAAACTTAATATATGTCTATCCTGATTGTGCTTTCTTTGGATCGTACTTATTTATTTCTGGTTTCACTGGCCTTTTCCAATGCATTAGAAATATTAAATACAAAGTAAAAGCAATTTTCAAGAAGCATGCATTCACTGTCTTCACGTTGTGTTTGGATATTTTCTATATTCCTATTTTGACATATTTCTTGCAAATGATGTTATTTACACATGTTCAATGTCCTGCAGGTTATTTCTGGGGTGCATCTAAAGCAGATTATTTGGCTAAAGGCCAAGGTTATTGTATGCCATGTGCTAATACATTAGAAGGTAGATATCCTGGTTATTCTGGATTTTTTAATAATAATAATAATTATACTCAATCCCATTATGATGAATTCAAATCAAGGAATCCTGGAATATACAATGAAAAAATATATACAATTAATAAAACAACTGCTCGAATATCCGAATATTGTACAATGATGTATTCAGGAAATCCAATTCGTGTTCTTAGATCAGATAATGCAATTTATTTTGATATTGAAATTTTGCAAAATAATCTATTATTTTTGTTTTGGGCTATCCAATTTATCATGATAGGAACTCCTGTTTTGTATTTTCTATTTATATATAGAGCCAGAAAACAACCTAAAACAATTGCTGCTTACGGGGAAACAGAAGAATATAGATGGCATGTCTTAATGAACAGAGTTGAAACTGTTGGTGCCAAGTATTGCAAAGATTTAACAGAAAACAATGCTTATTGGTCATGTTTAAAGATCATATACAAATTCTTTGTTCTTCTTGTGACAACATTTGCAGAATTCTCCCACAAGAGTATAATCATTTGCCTTCCAATGCATATTTTAATGTTGGTTACAACTTTAATAAGGAAGCCATATTTCTCGTTCCTTAACAACTTAATCGATATGATTTTATATGGAATTAACGCTTTTGTCGGATTTATGGCATTTATCATTGTTTATGCAACAATTCCACCCAAAGTTAATTCCGGATTTGTTGTGACAGCAGATATTATCGGTGTTGCAGCAACAATTGGTGTAATGATTGCAAATATACTTGATAAAAAGAAACTTGTTGATCCAACAAGACTCACTGATAATGATGAAAAAAGACTTAAATTACAGAAAGAAAAAGAAAATGCAGAGAAGAAAAAGAAAGAAGGTAAAGAAAAGGCCAATAAGGATAAAAAAGGAAAGAAGAAGAAAGATAATGGAAAGAAGAAGAATTCTAAAAGAAGGCATCCCAACAAGAAAGCTGATGATTTATTAGATTACTCAGATTATGATGAATATGATGAAAATGACAACACTAAATCAAAGAGAAAAAGAGGAAGCGAAGATGATATGAGTGATTTGAGTGAAAGTGAAGAAAAAATGCAAGAAAAATCTGAGAGTTTGGATGATAAAAGGAAAGAAAAGAAGAAAGATTTGTCAGATAATGTCAACGAAGACGAATTATCTGATTTAGAAAATGTCCAAGAATCTGATTATTACGAGAGTGAAAAAGATGAATCAAAATCTGATAAAGATAAAAAGAAACCTGAAAAAATAAAGGATAAAAAGAAATCAACAACAGACGAAGAATCAGAGAAAGATAAAGATAAAAATATATCAAAGTCAGATGAAGAATCTGAGAAAGATAAAGATAAAAAGAAATCTAAAAAAGAAAAGGATGAAAAGGAATCAAAATCCGAGAAAGATGGCAAAAAATCAAAGAAAGATAAAAAGAATAAGAAGGATTCGTTAGAAGATGATCCAGATGTTGGTCCAATTCAAATTTCAAAGGATTTGATCAAATCAATCGATGGAACACATGACATTTTAGATGAAGATATTAACATGGAAAGAATGGTACTCAGACAGAGATTCAACCTCCTTTACCAAGTCTACGATTTGATGATCAATGATGTTGAATTTTCAATTTTGGCTAGATTTTTAAGATTCATGTGCATAATTGGAATTATTGTAGCATTACCTTTCTTCTTTAATGACTCATTTCAATATAACAATTGCCAAATATTTAATTTTGATTATAACAAAGTGTACTTACCATTTTCTCCCGATACCCATGAAGAAGATAAATTTGACATTTTCGACACTTTGAGATAACCCAATAAATAACTTTATGAAAATGCCAAGATTACAAGAAACTTTTTTTTGAGTTCGAACTTCCGACAAAGAGAATGAGATATCATTGAAAATTAATCATAGGGAAACTCTAACTCCTGTCAATTGTTTTATGGTTAGATTTCCTCCATAAATTAAAAAGCACAAATAGTAATAAATTCAGAGCGTCAAGTTGGCGTAAGTGTCCTTTTAAGTGATTCATGAACTCATCATAACCCATTAATTTATGAAATAATAACATTCCATTAACAATATACTGTTAAATAAATTGATATGACGTCAAAAATCATTAAAAAATTTAAAAAATCATTTAATTTTATACTTTTGTAAGTAAATCATCAAGAATAAGTAATTGGCGTGTCAATACAATGATCTGCGGATCGTATTTAGTTGGAATTGGATGTTCTGGGAAAGGAGTGTCGTTCTCTTCGTAAATAAGCTCTTTGAGATCAATAAGTCCGTCAATTCCGATTTCTTTCTCAAGAAATGCGCAAATTGCTTCTGCACGATAGAATAAACTTTCGTTTCCTTGGAAAGAAGGAATTTCGGTAACAGTATTCTTCCTCTTAATAACTGATGGACCTTTTGGTTCGCTAAAGCTGTCGTCGTCGAATGATCCTGAATTTATATCTAATGCTTGCTGCATTACTTCGTTTTTACGGGCTTGTTTGACTGGATTAACTGGTTTTGCATGGGATAATGCACTTTGTGCAACTACGGGTCTTCTGGTGGGTGAATCAGGTTGAACTAAACCATTAATTTGATTCATTTCTTCTAATTGGTTCAAAATTCTCATTTTATTGGCTTTTGCTTCTGCATGATCTCTTTCCCATATCCTCCTCCTTTCAGCTGCATCATCTGTGAGAAGTTTTTTCCTACTCTTATTTGGTGATGATTGTCTTGGAGGAATTGGATCTTCTTGAGGAAGGAATGGATTAGGTGAGTTAAATTCATCATATATTCGCTTTTTGTTGAGCTCATGCTCTTTGCGATTATACCAATAATCTCTTTTTAGATCAATTGCTGGTTCTGGTTCAATATATGTAGGTGTTGGTACAGGAGATATTTTCTTTTGCTCCGGTACGTGGTATTTCTTAACTGGATCTTGAATTCTGTAAGCATGTTTCGAATCTGGTCTTTGTTGATTAGCGCTTGGTGGCCTTTCGATCCTTGGAGAAGGATTTGAGCCGCGTGAAACTCTTTCTGCTATCCAATTCTTAATAAACTTGCGAGATAAAATTTGATTTATTGAAGGACGGGCTTTTGGATCAATTGTTAAGCAGTCTGAAACAAGTTGACGTAAGTCGCTAGAGTATTGTGAAGGGATTGGATCGTATTTGCCACAAATAATCTTCATGAGTAAGCCATTCATGTTCTGAGCATTAAATGCATGTCGTAGAGTGCATAACTCGTATAATATACATCCAAGTGACCATATATCAGTCTTAGAATTGTATTGCTGGCCTTGACAAATCTCTGGAGATAAATAATAAGGAGTTCCTATTTGAGTTTTACACATTTGAAGAGTAGAGTCTAATACTTTCGAAATTCCGAAGTCGCCTAGCTTGACATCACCTGATTTTTTAAGAAAAACGTTTTGACATTTTAGATCTCGATGAAGAATCTTACGATCATGAATATGTTTGATTGCAAGTGATAGCTGAATAAAATCGTGTAAAATTTCGTTTTCAGAAAAGTGTTTCCCTCTTTGGGCTTCGATTTTTTGTGATAAATCTCCGCCATCAGCATACTCCATGACAATATAAAGGTTGCCACGTTCATGAAAACTCTCAATATATGATACGATGTAAGGGTGTTGAAGGGTTTTCAATATTGTTACTTCTTTCAGAGCATCTTGTCTTTCTTGCTCCGTAACTCCGTATAATCTAATTTCTTTGATAACATACTTTTTGTCTGTACCTCTTTCTTGAACAAGGATAGCTTTGCCGTAGCTTCCCTCGCCTAATTCTTTAATCTGTTTGTACTTTTCCATCATTCTTCAAAATTGCCAATTTTTTGTATCAAATTGTAAAAAATTTGAATTCACCTTCTAACGTCTTGATCTATTGTTATTGTACATTATATATATAATATAATTCTTGAAAATTGGAGTGAATAATTGTCAAATGATAACGTGTTTTTTTCTACCCAGATTTGCTTTACTTTTACCACCTCTCGAAAGCTGGGGACACCGCCTATCGTTGGGAGTAGCTATTAAATAGAACCACCAAGGGCATTTTTCGAACTGCCGGTGTAGTATAGTTGAAACATCAGACATTTTGATTCATTATGCCAAGGTTTGATTCCAATTTAGCGGAATTTTTTCTTTTTTGGATCATGAATTTTTTTTTGGGTCACTATAAGATTTGTTTCATGTTCTAAATCTGCTGCATATATATCTATTTTTATTATTTAATATTTTAAAAAATCTATTGGATTGCCAAATTTGAATATATTTAAAATCATAAAAATCCAAAAAAACTATAAATATATGTTTTATGCATAGTGCTGATACTCAAATATCAGATTACTTAGATCCATGAATAATATCCGAATTTTTTTTCTTAAAATTAAACTTCAAAACTTCTTCCAATCTTATTCTTAATCAATTGTAAATTTTTAAAACCATTTTTTAAAATAATTTTGCGTAAATTTTATTCTCATGTTGTTTTAATCGAAAATTGATACATTTTCAAAAAAATAATATTGACTTATGAAATTCATTTTTAAGGTGAAATAGTATTGTTTTTATTAAAGTATATGAATAATATATAAAAAATTAATGAATAATATAAGCAGATTTTTAGTTTACAAAACAAATATGAGCAATGCAATTTCAAACTTCTGCTGGCAATTTCGATATTGCTCAAGTTTGTAGTATTTGTGATACCTATAACATCGGCTTAATCAAAATTCGATTTTTCTTATGAGTTATTGAGAAAATTTGATTGCAATGAGAAGGATTTCGACGTTTTTGATAAACTAAGAGCTGAGCTTTAGGGGTTCAGTTCATTTATGGCTGTAGTTTGATGCGTAGATCTCTTTTTTATTGTAAATTCTTTCAGCATGGAGATCGAGAATGAATCTTTTGAGAACTTTATGAGTTTTTTACACCCGTAAAGAGGTCCTTCGAGGAAAGATAGTCCAGACTACATGAAGATGTGGGTTAACCAAAAAAATCCGATGGTTTCCCCATATTCATGTAGATCTTCGAAAAAATGAGCACCAAAAAAGCCAAAAAAATAGGCTTTTTATTGGATTTGTACACTAGATCAATAACCTATTTAGGATCTGACACTCTTTTTAGCCAGAGATATGAGGTCCTTTCTAGGAAAACGATCTATTCATCCATAAAAAAAATGAATTATCGTTTTCCCCAGAAATTACATGGGGAGTGGTAAAAGTAAAGCAAATCTGGGTAAAAAAGAGATCAATCAATTTTCAATGTTAACAATAGTATTCCTTAGGTATTTCCTGCCCAATATCTTCTAGATGAACTATAAATAAATGATATATCAAGTAATTAATCAATTTTCTAAATGAATTAGAAAAATTATTGAATATTTCTTATCAATAATCCGTAAAAACAAAAAATACTACGTTTTTTAAAATAAAAATGGTAATCCGCATATTTTTTATTCTAAATAAAACAAATTTGAAATAATTATGTTAAATCTTTCTTAGTAACTGGAATTGTACAAAATGTATCACTTTCATAGTTCCTTGGAACATTAACATTTGTTGCAATTTGTTGGTAGTTAAGTGTTGCATTTGTATCTGTTACATCTTGAATTCCAGTATATGTTAAACTAATATTCTTCATCTCTCCAAATACCATATCTGTATAAGCAATGTTTTCAGATACAATTACAATTTCTGTGCTGTTGCAAAGAACGAACACATCTTTATTGATTATACAGTTTGCGCCAATAAAATGCATAGCGCCCTATTGATTCTATTGATTCAAGATAAAGATGAGTTACATTACTTTCAGTAAATGCGCTTTCTGCAATATACTTGAAATTGGAATAAAATGTAACATTTTTACACGGACATCTACAGAATGTATAACTTCCAATTCTTTCAAGTGTTTCTGGAAATGTTATGTTTGTTAAATTACTATTTGAGAATGCATATTGATAAAGAATTGTACAATTTGGCTTTATAGTCAAATTAGTCATTGCACAACCGGTAAATACATAATCATAAATTATTCTTATTGTTGAAGACATATTAAGAACCAAAAGATTACTATCTGAAAATGCATATGGATCTAATTTTTGTAAGCCTTCAGGAAGATCAAGATATATTAATGTGCTGCCCTTTAAAGCATAATAGCCAATATACCTCAATGATTGTGGTAAAATAAGTGTCGTCAAATTGGTAAATGCTAAAGAATAAGCATAAATACTCTGCATTTCATCATTGAAAACTAACTTTTTCATTGGAGTATATGCAAATGTGTAATTTTCTATAAATTGACAGTGTTTTGGCATATCTATATTTGTTAAATTAGAATAAGCAAAACAATATTCATCTATATAAGATATGTCATCTGGTAAAGAGATATTTGTAATTCCTGAATAATAAAATGCATATCGATTAATATACCTAACACTTCCAAGGAACATAAATTGTTCTTATTTTACTATATCTGAATAAACTATATGAGATAGTTGTAATTAAATCTGGAATATTAAAGTCATCTAACCATGTGCCTGCAAATGCATAATCACCATATGACCTTAGGGTTGGTGTGTATGTAATATTTCTCAAATGACTATTTTGAAAAGCGTAATCAGAGATTGAAGTGAGATTTGATGTAACATTAACGTATTCGATGCCACTATTTTCAAATGATCTATAGCCAATTGATGTCATTCTTGAAGGAAGTGTGATGTTTTGTAATTTGCTTCCTTGAAATGCATAGTTTCCGATAGATGTCATTGATTGTGGTAAGATGACTTCAGTAAAGTTTGTATAGGCTAATGCATAGTCAGATAAACTTGAAACTCCTTCTCTAATTTCCAAAAATTTTAGTGGGGTATATGCAAATGAGTAACTATAAAGATATGTTGGACCTGTGAAATTAATTTTCATTACGTTGCTGGAGTAAAAAGCACCTGTATTAAATGTTGTCACCGATGCCGGAATTGTAACATTAGTAATATTACTATTTCTGAATGCATAATCATAAACATATCTAAATCCCTCTGGTAACTCAATGGTTTCGAGTGAGCAGAATGCAAATGCATCGGCATAAATATAATACATTGTACTTGGTATAGTGATATTTCTAATATTTGAGCCCATAAATGCTTCATTATCTATTTGCCTCATACCTTCTGGGAGTATGATTTCGTCACAAGGAGTATTTTCAAATGCTCGTGAGTATATATACCTCAATGATGATGGAATTCTTATACTTAATAGAGTTGAATCTTTGAATGTTTGGGAGTTGATAGTGGAAAGCCCATCAGGAATGTAAAATGATGTTATCGATGTATTGGCAAATGCTTCACTTTCAATCGATGTGAATGTGCTGCAAACTGTTACATTCCTTAATGAAATAACATCTCTAAATGCATTTGTTGATACTGAATAAAATCCCTCTGGAAAAATTACATATTTAAGCTTTGACCTTCGAAAAGCTTCGGATCCAATTGAATATAAGTTTGGTGGAAACTCGATTTCCTCAAGATTTGTGTTGATAAATGCCTGATTTTCAATATATCTACATGTTACTGGTAATTTTATTTTGATTAGAGCAGAATTCATAAATGTTTCGGCTCTTACTATTGTTATTCCTTCTGGTAATTCAATCTTTCTAATATGACTACCTTTGAATGCACCTGAACCTATATCAATAGAATGGTTGAAATATAACAATTTAGCTATTGGACTTGATGCAAAAGCATAATTTCCAATTGAAGTCAACGTTGATGGAATTCTGACAAAAACAATATTACTATTTGCAAATGCATATTCTCCAATGGTTGTCATACCTTCAGGTAATTTAATAGACTCAAGAGAACTGCTAGCAAATACATATGTTCCGAATGTTGTTCTGTTTGTTACTCCAATGTATTTGATAGATGTTGAGCCAAATGAATATGAGCCGAGGGTTGTTACTGAATAAGGTATAGTTATACTAGGGAAAGAGCATCCATAAAAAGCATATGAATTGATATATTGGTTTCCTTCACTTAATGTTAAATTTGAGATACCTGTATGATAAAATGAATAACTTCCGATTGTATTGATATTTGAATGAATTATTACATTTCTTATACTAAATCCAGAATAATATGATGAAGAATATCTATATTTAAATAAACTATCAATAACTGTTCTAGTATTATTTGTAAATACCAGATCTGTTATTGAACCTGATACGAAAGTTGAATAACTTGTACTACTAATATATGGGAATTGAACATATTTCATTCTAGCACCACAGAATCCGCTATCTGATATAGATATTGTTCCTCCAGAAAATATTAAGCAATCAATAGTTGCGGAATAAAATCCGTATGAATAAATACTAGATACAGTTGCTGGAAAAGAGATATTTGTTATTACATTTGAATAAAAACAATAGGATCCAATTGTTCGTAGATTTGTGTCATTGAAATTAACATTAGTAAGTGTGGAAGAATAGAAACAATACTCACTTAATGATGTTACAGATCCATTAAAATATACATTAGATATTGTTGAATATGAAAAAGCATAAGAGTTCAATGATGATATGCCATTACATATGATTAGGTTTTCTAGTTTCCGACAGTTTTGAATGCAATATCCACCGATTGATGCAACAGTTTCATTAAATATAACATTTTTAAGGGAAGTGCAATCACAAAATGCATATGAACCGATTCGCATTCCGGATATTGTAAAAATGGCATCTGTAAGTTTTGTACAATCAGAAAATGCATACGATCCGATTGTTTTCAGTGAATCTGGGAAAGAAATGTTAGAAAATTGAGCATAGTAAAAGCAGTAATCTCCAATACTGGTTAATCCTTCATTTAACTCAACTGACACTAATTTTGATATCTGTGCAAAAGCATAGTTTCCAATAGATATGATTGTGCTTGGCAAAACTAAACTTGTTATTGAATTAGAATAGAAAGCATAGTCTTTGATATATTTAACTCCTTCATCCATTGTTAAATTTTTTAATTCTGAACTGTAAAATGAATAGCTTCCAACTGTTTGTACATTACTTGGAATTATGAGATTTGAAACTGAGCCATAATTGTAAAAAGATTATCATATGTTGATGTTGCGTCTTTCGTAAAAGTTACCGTAATAAATTGGGCATAGTAAAACGAAGAAGAATACAAATTATTAATATTAGGGAATTCAATGTAATTAATTTTTGCATAGTAAAACACGTAGTCACGTAATGATATTGATCCTCCAGCGAATATCAAATCGCCAACAACTGCATAATAAAAAGCTTCATAGTACACATATGAAATTGTTCTAGGAAGATACAAACTATTTATCTTACTTTGATAAAAACAATACGAGGAGATTGCTTGAAAACTGCTTTCATTCAAGTTTACATCACCAAGAATTGAGTATGCAAAGGCATAATCGTTCATTGATGATATTGTTCCACCAATGTAGACATGTGATACGTTTGCTGACTTAAATATGTATGAATTAATAGTGGAGCTTCCATTTGCGATGGAGAAATTTTGCACTTTTTTGCAACTCTGAAATGCATAGCTTCCAACTGTAACAACAGATGAAGAGAATATAACTTCAGTAAGATTCTGACAATTATTAAATGCATAGCTTCCGATAGTTGTGACTGAAGATGAGAATGTAACTTTGTTTAGATAACTGCAGCCACTGAATGCAGATTCTCCGATCTTGACATTCGCTGCAGAGAAAGTTGCACTTGGAATTTTTGAACAACCATAGAACGTTTGGCTTCCTACTGTGCTGAGACTTGTTGGGAAGTTAAAACTTGACAAACTCGAGAGGCCATAGAAAGCGCTATCACTTATTGTCTGGACTGTATTTGGGAGTTGTACACTTCCAAGTTGGTTACAATTCTGAAAGCAATATGATCCTATTGATGTAAGAGTATCTAATACTATTACGGTTCTAAGATTCGAACATGAATAAAAAGATTGATAGCCAAAGGTAGTAACATTAGTTATTGAAAGATCTTGAACTGTTGAATCATATCGAAATTGGTAATTTGAAACATAGCCATCTCTTATTGAGTAGCTTGAACCGGTTTTCGTTACAGTAGCGCTCATTTTGAAGTTAAAAAATTATCATGTAAAGTTTTGAAAAAATTTGGTTTATAAATTATATATGTTTACATATTAGTTAAGTAATATTATCAATAACTTTTGACAATAAATTGAAATTGTTAAGTATGAAAAAAAAACTACAACAAGTAATTAAAATAATTATATATGAAATGTATATTATTAAAAAAATATAGTTATCAATAAATTTGCATTCAAATCTTATTTTTTTAAATACTATTGAACGCTTTTAATGAAATTGAACTTGTATTATATATCTAGATGTAAATGCACGAGTGATATTTTGAGATGAATGAAATCGAGAAAATGAGAGTTTCAAATTTCAGAAATGTGACGGTTTTTTTTCCTAAAATATATGAAGATCGTATATTTATTGTACCCAGATTTTCCTTACTTTTACCACTCCCCATGTAATTTCTGGGGAAAACGATAATTCATTTTTTTTATGGATGAATAGATCGTTTTCCTAGAAAGGACCTCATATCTCTGGCTAAAAAGAGTGTCAGATCCTAAATAGGTTATTGATCTAGTGTACAAATCCAATAAAAAGCCTATTTTTTGGCTTTTTTGGTGCTCATTTTTTCGAAGATCTACATGAATATGGGGAAACCATCGGATTTTTTTGGTTAACCCACATCTTCATGTAGTCTGGACTATCTTTCCTCGAAGGACCTCTTTACGGGTGTAAAAACTCATAAAGTTCTCAAAAGATTCATTCTAGATCTCCATGCTGAAAGAATTTACAATAAAAAAGAGATCTACGCATCAAACTACAGCCATAAATGAACTGAACCCCTAAAGCTCAGCTCTTAGTTTATCAAAAACGTCGAAATCCTTCTCATTGCAATCAAATTTTCTCAATAACTCATAAGAAAAATCGAATTTTGATTAAGCCGATGTTATAGGTATCACAAATACTACAAACTTGAGCAATATCGAAATTGCCAGCAAAAGTTTGAAATTGCATTGCTCATATTTGTTTTGTAAACTAAAAATCTGCTTATATTATTCATTAATTTTTTATATATTATTCATATACTTTAATAAAAACAATACTATTTCACCTTAAAAATGAATTTCATAAGTCAATATTATTTTTTTGAAAATGTATCAATTTTCGATTAAAACAACATGAGAATAAAATTTACGCAAAATTATTTTAAAAAATGGTTTTAAAAATTTACAATTGATTAAGAATAAGATTGCAAGAAGTTTTGAAGTTTAATTTTAAGAAAAAAAATTCGGATATTATTCATGGATCTAAGTGATCTGATATTTGAGTATCGGCACTATGCATAAAACATATATTTATAGTTTTTGGATTTTTATGATTTTAAATATATTCAAATTTGGCAATCCAATAGATTTTTAAAAAATAGGTAAATAAAAATAGATTACATATGCAGCAGATTTAGAACATGAAACAAATCTTATAGTGACCCAAAAAAAAATTCATGATCCAAAAAAGAAAAAAATAGCTAAATGGGAATAAAACCTTGGCATAATGAATCATTATGTCAGATGTTTCCACTACACTACACCGGCAGTTCGAAAAATGCCCTTGGTGGTTCTATTTAATAGCTACTCCCAACGATAGGCGGTGTCCCCAGCTTTAGAGGGGTGGTAAAAGTAAGGAAAATCTGGGTAGTTTTTTTAAATGAAAATAACTATTTCGATCATTATCGAACCACATTTTTTAGTATAGTTATAACATATAAGTTAATGTGTTAAAGAATATATTTATCAAGTTCTTATCATCAAAAATCATATTGAGTCTGCTTTTATTCAAAAAAAGCAATAGCTTTTCAAAATTTCAATTATTTAAGGTTTTCGAATAGACAGATTCAATTTGATTTTTCAAGTTTTAAACTTGATAGTTAGATTGTATTATACATTACATGATATAATGTATCATTTCAAAAAAATATATATATGGTTCGTTACGCATCGAAACTTTGCCACTTGAAATTAAAATTAATCCCATGTGAATTAAATTAATCGTTATCATAGTTCAAAAAAAATGAAATCAAAATTGTCACAATTATGAAAATTGAAAACACTTAATTCAAATTCATGATTATTATCCATTCCATAAAAAGTGCTTTTCTCCTAATTGATTTAATTCTTTAAAGGTAAATAAATTGAAATTTAAAAAGTTAAGTGTTACCATGAATTATTATTATCTTATTCTTAATTATTATTAAACAATAATATTCGATTACGTTATTTTCAATACTTTACACATAATTTCAGATTATTTATTAACTTAAAAAATGAGTGCCACTGTAACAAAAACTGGTACAACCTACTCGATAAGTAATGGCTATGTTTCTGATTACCAATTCGATTATGATTACACTGTTCAGGAAGTTTCAATGACGAACGTAAGATCACTAGGGTATAGATCTTTTTATTACTGCACATCTCTTAGAACCGTAATAGTATTAGATACTCTTACATCAATAGGATCATATTGCTTTCAGAATTGTAACCAACTTGGAAGTGTACAACTCCCAAATACAGTCCAGACAATAAGTGATAGCGCTTTCTATGGCCTCTCGAGTTTGTCAAGTTTTAACTTCCCAACAAGTCTCAGCACAGTAGGAAGCCAAACGTTCTATGGTTGTTCAAAAATTCCAAGTGCAACTTTCTCTGCAGCGAATGTCAAGATCGGAGAATCTGCATTCAGTGGCTGCAGTTATCTAAACAAAGTTACATTCTCATCTTCAGTCACAACTATCGGAAGCTATGCATTTAATAATTGTCAGAATCTTACTGAAGTTATATTCTCTTCATCTGTTGTTACAGTTGGAAGCTATGCATTTCAGAGTTGCAATCATCTTCTTCAAGTAATATTCTCATCATCTATTGGTACGCTAGGAAGCTATGCTTTCCAATACTGCAGCAGAATAGAAAATTTTTCAATCAAAAGTGGATGTTCAACCATGAATTCATACATTTTTAATTCAGCAAACATATTAAACCTACACATTAAAGGATCAATATCATCATTTGGCGATTATCCTTTCAGAAATGGTATTTATGGTGATATAAACATGTTAGATTGTAGCATAACATCTCTTCCAAGTTATTGTTTTTATGAATGTAAGATAAAGAGTTTATATCTTTCTAGAGCAATTACATCTCTCGGTTATGAATCATTTTACTATGCAGTAGTTGGTGATTTAATATTTGCTGGAGGATCAATATCCTTAAGTGATTATGTCTTTTACTCTGCAAAAATAAATTACGCTGTTTTTCCAAATATCAGGAGCTTTGGTTCATATGATTTCGATTCGGCAACTATCACCACAATTGATAACATATTTAGAGGAACCAATTATTATTATAGTTATGCAAATTCTCGCTATCAAAAAATGTATTATTCACCCAAGATATCTAATTTAACAATTCCAGGTACAGTAAAATCAATTGGTAATTCTTCTTTTCATTTGACCAAATTATCAAAATTAATTATTAATGAAGGTGTTCAAACCATTAATGATTATGCATTTTATTTATGCGAAATTAATTATTTGGTATTGCCATCTACTATTAAATATATTGGTAAATTTGCTTTAACAAATCTTGGAGTTTTACCTAATATTACTCTTTAATTTTGATAAATAATTTAAATTTCAAAATATCAAGTTCAGTTCGACTATGTATGTAGTAATTCCTCAATAAAGTGCCAAAACCCTATTAAAATATATGAACATTTTCAACATTTTAATGTTTTTATTTAAAAATTTGTTGGAATATGAGCTTCAAACAATTATTATGTAAATAAAAATAATTAAATATATGTATTTATTCGTATTACAACCGTAGTAAGTCGATTCTTCCTTTCTTCTACTGAGTTTTGAATTTGATTTCGAATTGTAAAGAGATTCAAAGGGAAAATACTAGCGGATAAAAACTACCTCCATGAAAGGGTCATAATGGAGTCAAGTTGTATTTTTTGATATTTTTTGCTTTTCGAGCCTAAATAGGTAGCCAAGATAATGCCTAAAAATAAGGTTCTAAATTTTGAAGTTTACATGATCCTCTCGTGTGCACCCTTAACCTCTCTAAGAATATTCAATCAATTGGCACAATGTGTTTCTTCTATTCATTAATTTATGAAATCTCAATTCCTGATAATGTAACTGTAATTGAAATTCAGACATTTATGTATTGCAGTTTATTATCTCATGTTAAGTTGTCAAAGAATCTGTCATATATAAAAGAGAAAAGTTTTGCATATACAAATCTACAAGAAATTGATTTTCCAGATTCTTTAATTGAGCTCGGAACTTTCTCATTTATGTATACACCAATTAAAAAATACGTATTTAAAGAAGGATTTGTTAAATTTTATAATCAATCACTAGCTTTCACTAATGCTACAATTGTTGAAGTACCATCAACTCTTAGGTTTATTGGCTATGATGTTTTCCAAGAGAACAATGTCACAAGATTAATCATTCCAGAGGGACTTGAAGTATTGCAACATCGAGCGTTTGAATTCTCAAAAATTGAATACTTCGAATTTCCATCATCAATTAAGACTGTTGAATCATTTTCATTCAGATATAACTGTGCAAATGATCTAATATTCAAAGAAGGATTGCAATATATAAATAGCTGTGCATTTTTTGAGTCCAATTTCACGAATGTCAAGCTTCCAAGTACATTGAAATCAATTGGATCATATTCATTTTATAGGTGTCCCATACAAAATATTGAAGTGCCCCAAAATGCACAAATTGATAATATTGGTAGCTATGCTTTCACACTTTTGATGCATCCCAATTTTTCATTTCCAAATGGAACAAAACAGATTTCGAAGTTCGGATTTTATGGTTGTGTAATTAATAATTTAGAAATTCCTGTTACATTGACCAGAATGGACAACTGGAGTTTTGTCGAAATAACTTGCGAAAACTTAGTTTTTCAACCTGGTTATAATTTAGTTCCTGAATGTACATTTCCATTTTCAGATATCCAAAACTACACATTCCCTAAAACTTTAAGGAACTTTTCTAGATATTCATTCACATCTACTGCAGTGAAAGAATTAGAGATCTTTGACAATACATATATTGGTGAGGCAGCTTTTGAAGATTGCAGAAAGATCTTTAACATATCAATCCAAACTGATACCAACATTGGTAAATGGGCATTTAGTAATTGCAATGCAACACTTAATATTACAACATATGGAGATTTTATTGCTGATGAAACTTCTTTCATAAATGTAACAAATGTTACAATTGTTCATTATGGACCTCATGATATTTATGTTGCTTCAACTCGAGAAGGACTGCGCACTGTTCCAAAAATTGTTTACGTCATGTGTTGCTACAGATCAAAGTACTATGCTAGTATGAAACCAAATAACTTTACAGAATGTAGTCCTGCATTGTCATGTATCTCAAATCGTCATGATTTCTATCCTGTCCGTTATTATGGAATAACAGCACTTTATTTAGGCCTCAATTAACTCTAGTGAGATAACCTTTTTTATGAGTTTCGAATTTTTAGATGATAAAAAAAATCATTGCACAAAATTGTTAGGTGACAAATTTATGTGATGAATTTTTATGATTTGTGTCAGATGGATTTAAATATATTTTACGAATATTGAGCAAATAATTATATTTTAAAAAAATTTTAAGAAAGATTTTTTAATATTAACTTTAGTCTTTCTTAGTAATTGGGATTGTACAAAATGTATCATTTTCATAATTTTGTGGAACATTAACATTTGTTGCGATTTGTTGGTAATTAAGTGTTGCATTTGTATCTGTTACGTCTTGAACTCCAGTGTATGTAAGACTCACATTCTTCATCCCTAAAAATACCATATCTGTATATGTAATATTTTCTGATACAATAATGTTTTCTGTATTGTTGCAAAGAATGAATGCATCTTTATTAATTATACAATTTGCACCAATAGTGATATTCTTAAGTTTTTCACAATTTTTGAATGCATTATTAGAAACATTACATCCGGCAGGAATCGAAATTTCATTCATCCATGACCACATGAATGCATATCTTCCAATACTTTTGAGAGTCGATGGAAGAGTTACATGAACAAAATCATTTAATGAGAAATAAAATTCGGGGATTTCGGTGATACCTTCTCTTATTATAAGATTTTTAACTTGACAACCAGCAAATGTCCAATTTACTATATTTTTCAATGTACTCGGTATCGATAAAGTATTCATTTGAGTCTCTCGAAATGCAAATCTTGCAATATTCTCTGTGCCATGAGGAAGAATAATCTCATCAATATCGCAATATGAAAATGCATATCGTTTTATAGACAAATTTGCAGATTCTGGAAATTGAACGACATGTATTGATGAATTGTAAAATGCTTCCTCTTCAATTAATTCTATTGAATGGAGATATAGATACTTAACACTACTATTTGTTAATGCATTTTTATTAATGATTTTGAATTTTGAATAAAAAGTAATATTTTCACATGGACATCCAACAAATACAAGTGATCCTATGCTGACAAGTGAATCTGGAAATGTTATATTTCTTAAATTACTATTGGCAAATGCATTATTTGAAATTGTTGTACAATAATTAATAATTGTCAAATTAGTCATTGCACAATGTGAAAAAGCATATTCATTAATTGTTTCAATTGTTGATGACATATTGAGAATCAAAACGTTACTATTTGCAAATGCATAAGTATGTTGCTACACACAGTTCCTAAAGTATTTAATGTCATGTGTTTCTACTTATCAAAGTATTATGCAAGAACAATACCATGTAACTACTCAGACTGTAGTTTCGTGGTGTCATATTTATCAAATTGTCTTGATTTCTATCCGGTACGCCATCATGGAATTACTGCGCTTTATTTAGGTCTCTATTAAAATATTAAATTTTTATTAAGTAAATTTTGATATTTTCATTTCATAATTATTTACCCTGTGTTCGCATAAATTCTCGTATATGGTTGTTTTTCCAAACATATAAAAATCATAGAGAAACTGTTCTGTAAACGAAAACTTTGATTAATTACTAAACTTCCAAAATTTTATTAAAACAAAGGAGATTATATGAATGAAGGTGAAATTGCTGGTATTGTTATCACTAATATAACTGATATTACAATTATTATAGTAAGTTTCTTCGTTTTCAAGAAGAAAATTGGTTCGAGTGCTAAAGAACTAGAATTAAGTGATGAATCAATAAAAAATATTATAATCATTACCTTATGAATAAAAAAAGTTACTAATTAACTTAACTAAATTGTCTTATAAAACTTTCTAAAAAAATTAGTTATAGTCGTTCTTTTTGCCTTTGCCTTTCAAAAATTGAAAAGTTTACATAGAAAGAATTCACTCGAAAAGCTTTATATCTTATAGTAAAGTTCAATTAGATATGATAGCAGTCTTAACTCTTGTCTCATTCAATTTCTTTATCATCTTTTTGGTTAAATTTTGAACTGAGAAAACTTCCAAAAAATGTCACTTTTTAAAAATGGATAAAATAAATTACTCTTTTTGTTATGATGGAGACGATTTTACGGTAAATGTGGAAAAGCAAACACTATCTGGATGTGCATGGCTTCCACCAGATGGAAATCCACAATATATTGTCGTTTTCATTCATGATATTGGCTCGTTTGTTACTCACAATCATGATGTTTTTGATGTTATTACAGCTAATAGAGGTGCTGTTTATGCATGTGATCATCTTGGTCATGGACGCTCCCCAGGCCCAAGATTAGGATGCAAAATTCAAGATATTATTAAAGAAATAGGAGCAGTAATTCATTTTGCATCCACTCAACATCCAAATACGCTTATTTATTTGTATGGACAAGGTGCAGGTGCTTTAGCAATTATGAAATTTGTTTTGGATAAGCCAACGAACGCAGATTCCATCTCAGGAATATTACTTGAATCTCCGTGGTTAACACCCTGGTCTCAAAATAGAATTGGCCTTGCAAAAACGTGCTTTTATCAATTATTAGATCACATATCTCCCTATAATATTCTAGACACAGGATTTACAAGGTATTCAGAGAACACAGACCCAAACTACGTTGAAATTTCCGAGAAATGCCCATTGTATTTGCCATATATCACTCCACATTTATATCTTTCAGCGATGAAAGCCATTACAAATGTTCGCAATAAGATCGAGAGACTTCCCTCAACTATACACATCATGATGTGCATTGGCCAATACGATACAGTGTTCGATCCATTGGAATTGAAAGAAATTATGTCTTACATGAAGTCAACACTCAAAAATTTTGAAGGAAAGACATACAATTGCGGACATCTCATTACAAAAGAAAACGAACGCTCATTATTTTTAGATAATGCGATCGATTTCTTCACCGTAACAAAGAAAAAGCGCTATTCAGGAGCTAATTAATATTTTTAAATACATTGTTTTGTTATTTTTTAAGAATCGTATAAAATTTTTTTTTTATTATCTCCTATTTTGAAATGAAATCATTAAAAAGTATATTTGTCATGAAAATGGTTAATGAAAATAAACAGGAAAGTTTTAATATTAACAATTACAAGAAGATTCTTTCTTCTTAGGTTGGGCGACTTTAATAGGTAATGCTGGAGATGATTCAAGTTTCGAAATGTCCGTATTTTCTAAGATTTTCTTCGCAACAGCTTCGAATAAATTTATAATGTTAATGTTTTCTTTTGCTGATGTCTTAATAAATGAGTAGCCGTGTGACTGTGCAAATTCGACTGCTTTCTGCTCTAAATCTGGAGAGTTAATATCGAATTTATTAAAAACAACAAAATTAACTTTTGTTTCTGGTTGATTTGTTATTACAACCTCTCTCCATTCATTAAGCTTGTCAATACTTTCTGGAGAATCTGCAGAGCAAACAAATATCACAGCTAAGCTTCCTCTTAAATACATGGGAATAATACTTCTGAAACGCTCTTGCCCTGCTGTATCCCATACATGCAATGCAAGCTTTTTGTTATCTACCTCAACAATTTTCGTGATGTAACATGCGCCAATTGTTGGAGTTCCCGCCTCATCATACTGATCACGCGAAAATTTATAAACAATTGATGTTTTACCAACTGAACTTTCGCCCATCATGATAACCTTTGCAGGCGGAATTCCTTGCTCAGTCATATTTTTTGACAGAAAAGGCGTCACTTTTGTTACACATAATCAAAATTTAATTAACTTAATAATACATTAAATAATTTGTTTGATTTTGTGTATTAAAATTTTTAAAATATTTCCGTTCCAATATCAAATTATCTTCAAATTTTGAAAGTATGCGGAATGATTAAAAATAAATATCTTCGTTTTTTATGTCACTTTTATAGCATAAATGGAATTTCCAGAATTGAACAATGAAGAGCAACCAGATGAAGAAGAACAGACATTAACGATCGAGCCAGAGCTATATGATATGTATGAGTATAAAGTTGATGATAGAGAAGATATGCTTTGTGTTGAATTCCCAATTCCAAAATCAGTTGATCCATCAACAATCTCAGCTAAATTAAATGATCAGAAAAATGCAATTGCAGTCGAAATTCCTGGAAAAGTTCCAATTTTCAAAGGAAAACTTCTCGATACAGTTGAACAACTTCATACGCAAATCATTGACGGACATTTTGTCATTATTCTTACTAAAAGACAAAAAGGTATTTGGGAAGTTTACATTGATGATGTTTATCCAGGAACAGAAGAAATGGATCCACAAAGCCTTTTGATTTTAGGCACAATGCCTAGTTCAATCCAAGAGGAAGTTATGAAATCATACAGTTACTTGCTCAAATCAGCCTCTCATAACTTTGTTCCTGCAATGTGCCATTTAGCTAACTTTATCATGAAAATCAACCAAGGATATATGGCCGAATTTGAAGCCGAAAGACTTCTTATGACAGCCGTCCATGAATACAAATCACCAATGGCTATGGTAAATTTGGCCGATTATTATTTAAGAAAGAAAGACAGGCCAATGCTCGCACTTAAATACTTAGAAGATGCAATCTCAAAAGACTACGAATTAGCCCATTTAGTTTACGGTTTAGCCTTATCTCCAATATCTGATTACCGTGGCGTTAAAAAGAATGCTAAGATGGCAATCGAGCATTTGGAGAAGCTCAAAGATAATGCAGACGCTTTACATCATATTGCTATGCTTTATTTCAATGGACGTGGAAATAAAAGGAATTTACCAAAGGCAAACGAATACCAGCAGAAGGCAAGAAAGTTAAACAAATACGTGGCTCCACTCAGCATCGTAGAGACTTCTATGGAGAGAAAGACCATGTATGCAATTATACTCATTGTATTGGCTATAGCTCTTGGTGTTGGACTTAACGAATTACTTAAGCGATATAATCTTCTTTAACTTGTAGGTTTTATCTTAAAATACAAAAATATTAAAAGTTTTTTACTGTTTTTTTAATTTCCTTTAATTAGTAAGCGTTATTTACCTGAGAGAAGCAGTCATTATTGATAGAACAATGATGATTGACTAAATTTGCAATTCAATATTAGGTTCTTTCTTCAATTTTTTGATGTTTCTCATCTCAAAAATGATAGAAATGTAAAAAATGAGATGCAAACTATGATAATATTACTGAATCGGTTAAGTTAATGGGTATTATTACCTCGATAAAGCCTTTAAAAGGAATGTTTATATCATCAAGTGTTGTTTTTACATTAGTAAAGCTGATTTATTCTAATAAACGGTCAATGATGTTGTATATTTCGATTTTATGCAAATATGAGTATTGTGTGTTTGTAATTGGCATTTCTTTGTAAAACTAATAATATGCTTGCATATCTAATTATGATTTTCCACACAGTGAATAAGATGAAATTTGATACCCTCAATTTTTGACTTTTGCAACTTTTTCATGACCCCCTGCCCAGGTATCTAAAATACCATTTATCGCCTTAAAAGCACCCTTAATTTATGCCAATTGACAAAATAAAGATATGTTTAGAATGCTGATATGATGGAGAATCATGCTGCATCATTATTGGCCAGCAATATATAATATTTAAGAAATCTACGAGATTATCTGATTTCATGAAACTCAATGTATACTAAGTTTCAGACTTTGAAATTTTAACATGTTGATATGGGTACATAGGGTTTATGATTCCAGTCATTTATTTAAAAAATTACAAAAATGAATTAATATGATGTGAGTAACAATGATAATAAACGCTTAATTACTAATATATTATTTTTTGGTAGGAATGAAATGTTTTGGTGACATTTATAGAAGTTAAGCTGAGAATCAAAAATGCAAAAATAATTTTAAATATTAGAAGCATTATTTGATGTCATTGAGTTTAGAGTCGTGTAGCTATATGAGTACAATATGTTATTGATGTATATATGCAATAATTGTGAAAATGAAATGTGAATCTAAAGATGAGTTGCATAATACTGCGTCATAATTTGAATTCAATATGTACATAACATTACTAAATGTATTTTAAGATAATACAAAAAATTAAGCTTGCAAAAAGATATCGAAATGTAATTTTCATTAGATTCAAAGATCTGCATAGATTTCGATTTTAACTATTGATGAATTTGTCAAACCTCTATAATAATAGAATGTAGAACTAATTAAATATAATTAAAATAAAAAAATACAAATTAAAGTGATATTATAAGAGATATATGTGATGTTACCAATATGACATGATATTGGAGAACTGAGAGAATTGTGATGTGAGACTAAATATGATTTTATTATGAATAGGAGAATAATTTTAGAAGAATTTCTTGAATTTAATATATCTGAATATGTAATTCGGCATATATTATATATATATATTGGTATATTAACTAGAAATAAGAATAGGAAAGATTGTTAATGAATAATATGAGATTAAGCGAAAATATATTGTTCTAATAGATGAGTGTGGAGATTCAATATATGTGAAGAGGGATATGTGAGAGGAAATATGTAAATTTAATAAAATATGCGATGAGAGAAAAAATAACAATGATTTATATGAAATATATGAGTATTGAAAAAGCCTGATTAGTGATTTCATGTCTGTAAAAGGAATAGGTATTCTATGAGAAAGATGAAACGAATTAAAGAAGTATAAAAAAAATTTAATTAAGATTGAAAAAAAAATTGGAGTTTATGCAAATTTAAATAAGAAATATATTGCTTTTGGCATGAAGATGTCATTCTGGGAGATATTGCCTCTGCATGTATCCCAGAATGGAACAATCTTTTGCAATCAGAATGTGATTGCAAAACTTTGACCGACAAGAGTGTATTGTGCACTCTTGTCGGTCGCAGTGTCTCATTCTGGGAGACATTGCCTCTGCATGTATCCCAGAATGGAACAATCTTTTGCAATCAGAATGTGATTGCAAAACTTTGACCGACAAGAGTGTATTGTGCACTCTTGTCGGTCGCAGTGTCTCATTCTGGGAGACATTGCCTCTGCATGTATCCCAGAATGGAACAATCTTTTGCAATCAGAATGTGATTGCAAAACTTTGACCGACAAGAGTGTATTGTGCATCCACTTTGTCAATTAACTATGTTTTATAGAGACATCCCCTCACACATATTTTTTCTAATATAATTTTACCTTTTTAATATTTATTTTTTATTTTTTGTGCTTTATATAACTTATGGTGTGTACCGAACTATCTTACAGACTCTACTGAGCTATTTCCACATATAAACATGTGACAATAACGCATACATACTCCCTTCGTATTCTGATCTCCTGACATATTATCGCAAAAACTATATTTACAACACACCTCATAAAGTCTCATTTTACCCCTATCTAAGCGTTCAAAACCTATTTTCCCCGCGTAATCTGATTCTTCAGGCTCCGCTGATTCGATTTCTGCTGTCAGATCGTGAAAATATGCATCACATAACAAGATAAACCCAAATTACTTAACTTAATATTTTCCTTAAAATTTCCTATTCCTCGCTATGGGAATATTTATTATATCTTCCGTTTCCCCTCACAAATATATTTAATTTTCTGAATAATACGTATAATAAAATGAATAACTCAAAAACTAAAATACAATATTAATATTGGGTAATGACTCGATATGATCAAAACTTTTGAATTCATACATTTTTTGAAAAATTTGGATTTTTCAAAAATGATTTTGTTTGAGCATGAACGAGGTTTATCTTGTTATGTGATGCATATTTTCACGATCTGACAGCAGAAATCGAATCAGCGGAGCCTGAAGAATCAGATTACGCGGGGAAAATAGGTTTTGAACGCTTAGATAGGGCTAAAATGAGACTTTATGAGGTGTGTTGTGTAAATATAGTTTTTGCGATAATATGTCATGAGATCAGAATACGAAGGGAGTATGTATGCGTTATTGTCACATGTTTATATGTGGAAATAGCTCAGTAGAGTCTGTAAGATAGTTCGGTACACACCATAAGTTATATAAAGCACAAAAAATAAAAAATAAATATTAAAAAGGTAAAATTATATTAGAAAAAATATGTGTGAGGGGATGTCTCTATAAAACATAGTTAATTGACAAAAGTGGATGCACAATACACTCTTGTCGGTCAAAGTTCCACATTCAAGTTATGAATGCGGAACTTTCTATCATTCTGGGAGACATGCAGAGGCAATGTCTCCCAGAATGAGACACTGCGACCGACAAGAGTGCACAATACACTCTTGTCGGTCAAAGTTTTGCAATCACATTCTGATTGCAAAAGATTGTTCCATTCTGGGATACATGCAGAGGCAATGTCTCCCAGAATGAGACACTGCGACCGACAAGAGTGCACAATACACTCTTGTCGGTCAAAGTTTTGCAATCACATTCTGATTGCAAAAGATTGTTCCATTCTGGGATACATGCAGAGGCAATGTCTCCCAGAATGAGACACTGCGACCGACAAGAGTGCACAATACACTCTTGTCGGTCAAAGTTTTGCAATCACATTCTGATTGCAAAAGATTGTTCCATTCTGGGATACATGCAGAGGCAATATCTCCCAGAATGACATCTTCATGCCAAAAGCAATATATTTCTTATTTAAATTTGCATAAACTCCAATTTTTTTTTCAATCTTAATTAAATTTTTTTTATACTTCTTTAATTCGTTTCATCTTTCTCATAGAATACCTATTCCTTTTACAGACATGAAATCACTAATCAGGCTTTTTCAATACTCATATATTTCATATAAATCATTGTTATTTTTTCTCTCATCGCATATTTTATTAAATTTACATATTTCCTCTCACATATCCCTCTTCACATATATTGAATCTCCACACTCATCTATTAGAACAATATATTTTCGCTTAATCTCATATTATTCATTAACAATCTTTCCTATTCTTATTTCTAGTTAATATACCAATATATATATATAGAATATATGCCGAATTACATATTCAGATATATTAAATTCAAGAATTCTTCTAAAATTATTCTCCTATTCATAATAAAATCATATTTAGTTCACATCACAATTCTCTCAGTTCTCCAATATCATGTCATATTGGTAACATCACATATATTCTCTATAATATCACTTTAATTTGTATTTTTTTATTTTAATTATATTTAATTAGTTCTACATTCTATTATTATAGAGGTTTGACAAATTCATCAATAGTTAAAATCGAAATCTATGCAGATCTTTGAATCTAATGAAAATTACATTTCGATATCTTTTTGCAAGCTTAATTTTTTGTATTATCTTAAAATACATTTAGTAATGTTATGTACATATTGAATTCAAATTATGACGCAGTATTATGCAACTCATCTTTAGATTCACATTTCATTTTCACAATTATTGCATATATACATCAATAACATATTGTACTCATATAGCTACACGACTCTAAACTCAATGACATCAAATAATGCTTCTAATATTTAAAATTATTTTTGCATTTTTGATTCTCAGCTTAACTTCTATAAATGTCACCAAAACATTTCATTCCTACCAAAAAATAATATATTAGTAATTAAGCGTTTATTATCATTGTTACTCACATCATATTAATTCATTTTTGTAATTTTTTAAATAAATGACTGGAATCATAAACCCTATGTACCCATATCAACATGTTAAAATTTCAAAGTCTGAAACTTAGTATACATTGAGTTTCATGAAATCAGATAATCTCGTAGATTTCTTAAATATTATATATTGCTGGCCAATAATGATGCAGCATGATTCTCCATCATATCAGCATTCTAAACATATCTTTATTTTGTCAATTGGCATAAATTAAGGGTGCTTTTAAGGCGATAAATGGTATTTTAGATACCTGGGCAGGGGGTCATGAAAAAGTTGCAAAAGTCAAAAATTGAGGGTAATTCAAAAGCGAAAGAACTATCATTTTTAAGCAGATTTAGAAAATCATTCATATTGCCATAGAAAATATAATCCATGAAATTCAAAAAACACTTTGAAAATTCATTTCAATTTTAGTGCGGGAATGAGCTGTGCACAAAAAGTTTTCGGAAACAAATGTGGAGCGCTTTTCGGATGGCAGATGTGCGTTTTATAGGGTGTCCAAAGGTGTGTTTAGCACAAACCTGAATACTGCGAATAGAAATAAACAAGTTACATATATATAAAGTTTATTTAAATATAATCACCATTGGATTCAATCACGCGTTCGCAGCGATCGATCCAGGCTTGAAAGACACGCTTTAAATCATCATGAGAAAATTGCTCAAATTGCTCTCTTACAAAATTTTCAAGATCATCTGGACTCGCGAATTCGCGTCCTTCAGCTCTCTTTTTTAGCGTGCCGAATAAATAAAAGTCAGAGGGTGCAATATCAGGTGAATAAATTGGGTTTGGAACAACTTTGACATTGTTTTCCACCAAGTAATTCATTACCTTATGACTTTTGTGAACTCTTGAATTATCAAAATGAATTGCAAACTTTTGTTTTTGTTGTTTGGATTTCTCAAACTCATCAGAATTGATAATTTGAGTAAGAACATTGTCAATTAGATACTGAGCATTCATCGTATTAGGTTTTTGAAGAATATCAATTGCGATGATGCCATTCACGCCCCAAAAAACCGACAACATCATCATTGGTGTGTCAATTTTTTTCTTCGGGAATGTTTGCGGATTTTCATCCTTCGGGATCCACATGATTTTGGCTTCTGTTGCATATTGAAACCAAGACTCGTCCCCTGTTACTAAAAAGCGAAACTTCTTGGATTGATACGCACGCAATATAGAGAGGAGCTCTTTCGAAGATTGGACTCTAGATTTTTTTTGAACTGAATTAAGGTTGTGCGGAACCCAACGTGTATACACTAGTTTGTAGTTCAAATAATTGTGCAGATAATAACTGACTGTTGTACGTGGTATCTTTGTCATCTCCTCTATCCTTCTGAGTGATGCTCTTGAGTAATATTTACAATCGCAAAAATTAATGAGGCGGCCAAGGCCAAGAGGTTTCCAATTAATCTGCTATCTTTAGTTCCTTGGGCAACCATAACCATGGAAACACATCCAGCAGCTAAAAGCATTGCCAAGAACTGTATCCAGTTGATTGTCCTCTTGAAAACTAAATATGATAATGGAGCTACCCAAAAGATAACTGTGGTAATTATAAGCATAACAGAAGCCATTGATGTTTTATTATAAGCAAGTAAATTGAGGCAATCTCCTGAAACAATGGTAACTGCGACTAATATATATCCCCACCACTTTGTATTTGCTTTTGGCCACCACCATACATTACAAATAAATACTAAGAAATAACTTGATGCAAGATTCAATAATGGTATGGTATCGCCATAGTATTTTGCTTTATATGAAAGTATGGTTCCGCCTGTACATGATAATATAGGGTGTCCAAAGGTGCGTTTAGCACAGCGCTCTATATGAGACTATTAAAGGAGATATATGCTGATTATAAATATATAATAAAAAATATGAATATATGTATATGATGAGTATGTTGTATTTTGGCGCCATGCCGGGATATAAAATGAATTTTGAGACAAGAGGCGGTTTCGCGGGAAATTTTGGCGGGATTTTTTTCATTTTTTTAATGAATCATAAAGAAAACATCCTCGCTCTTGCAAAAAAATGCAAAGACTGTAAAAAAATCTACGAGACATTGATAAAATGCTTCGGTATGGATGCTCCTAGCTATTCCACTGTAACGTATCATGTTAGGATGTATCACTTCATGAACAAAAAGGCGCCCATCATAAAAATTGACAAAAAATCGCCGGATCAAAGAAAAATCAAAGCAATTCTTCAAGCGCTAGATGAAGACCCAAGAGTTAGTATACATATAATGTGTACGGAGGCACTGCGAGCCTCCTTACCCATTATATGTGAATTTGACACTTTACAAAACCGTTAACGTATATTTTACAACACAAACGACAACACTAACTTAACCTTAAATATTTACAAAGCCGCCAACCACTTCACCTCACTAACGTTTTCACAAACGACTTCACTACTGTAAAAAATAAACGTTCTCACTTACAAAAGTATTGCAACTCCTCCCATTGCTGTGCTTCACACAATACTTCATATTCTTCAGTATCGCTGCTGTCGCTCCAATTGTCAGAGTCAAAATCACTGTCAAAATAAATGTTAGTAAGTTTTGACAAAGCTAATGAAACACGTTTACCGTTTGTATCGTATGCTTGTATAACTTCCATTCTTCATTCCTTCATAAACGCTCAAACTAACTTTACCCTTTCTCCCTCGTATCTGATAGAATGTATTTTCACGAGGAACGAAGAACAAGTTCTTGAACTCATGACCGTTGTAGTTTGTTATCTCAATAGTTTTTCGTCATTTATATAAAAATTAATGATATCACCACCCTCACACATATGAAAACATAGCACAAAAATAATTTAGGTGAAGTGGTGAATCTACCTCTTTTTTCACCCGGTTTTTCACCAATGTGATTCATTGCTTTATAAACTCTTCTTCTTTTCTCCAACTCTCTCTTAACTTCTTCTTAAAGTTCAGCAATGTGTCCTCATGAAGTTTTAATCTTCCTTAATATACCTTCTCTATCTAATGGTTGCTTTATCTTTCTAAACTTGAACTCTACCATCCTTCAATTTGATGAATGTAAAAACCTTCTGGAATAGTTTCCTGATTTAATGTATTCTACCAAAACTTTTGTTTCATTGCTTCAGTGACTTTATTTGTCATTCAATAAATAAAAATTTAATATTAAATTAAAAAATAACGTTATTTTTTCAGTAAGGAAACGCAGGAGTTTTACGATTTATTTGAGGAGTAGGTTCTGGTTTAAATGTTGGAGTCGGTTTAGGAGTTGACTTTTGAACAGGAGTTTGTACTTCCATAGGTTCAGGAGTCATTGAAGGTTTTGCTTGTGAAGGCGTTGGTTTTGGCGAAGGTGTTGGAGTTTGTTTAACTTCAGCTACTTCAGTATTATTTACAACATTTGCTTTATTTCTTTTCAACATCATAACTGCTCCTGCTGTAGCTAGCAAACCTAGTGGGAGACCATATCTTATATAAGGACTTGACCAAATGCTATTTTTGACAGGAGCTGGTGGAACACCTAACCTTGGTGAGACTGCTCTTTGCCATTGTGCAGCTCGTAAGAAATATTCAATAGGTGCTCCATAATCGTTTGGTAAAGTTTGTTTCATAGATGGTGAAGGTTCACGAGAGCTTGATGAAGAACTCATTTATAAGCTTTAAAAATAAACGTTCATCCTTTATTCCTCACTGTCGTCCGCAGCTAAGTTATAGTCATCTAATCTTATTATGGGGATGCCTGACTGTCTTACCTGAATGGCAAAGCAACAATCCCTCATAAATCCAATAAGTGGCTTTGGCACATTTTCAGTTGCTAGTTCAATAGGTCCTTTAACAGACAATTTGTATGTTATTGGAGCAGTAGATGTTTGACCTTGCTGGAAGCAAAAGTCCACTTCTGTTGGAAAACCACATAAGAAATGTGTGTTGTCATAGCTATCCCATTTATGTTCCACACTACCATCATCCACCAATGACCTCATAACATCTTCATTAAATCCTATCATATCATTGTTTGTATTGCAGGCGTTCGCAACCATTTCATAAAATACAGGTCCATATGATTTTTCGGGTTCTGCAGGCATATTTCCATAAGCTCCCATGGAAAGCTGAAGATATTTAAACTTAGGGTTCTCAAAATTAACATAATAGTTGTCTTTCTTTCTAAATAGTGCCCAAATACTTTTAACATTAATAGGCGTATAAGCTGCTGTAAATGTTGCACTTGAACTATCTGTATTCTTTGAGAATGAACCGTCCATAGGAATCCAATCCATAACTTTAACAGGAAAACATAAAGCCTCGTTTGTATAATGTTCTACAAGTTCTGTATAAATGTTAGGGTCTAAAGAGAATGACTTTGGATGAATGAAACATTCATTAAAATCCATCTTTGTTCGAAATAGTTGCTGGGTTACAGTTGTAATAGTAACTGTTCCACTAGCTTCTACTGCCTTCGTTATCATAGTGAATGGTTCATTCCATGGAACAAATTTATTTGTCGGTGGATTTGAATCTGAAGCAAATGCAACTTTAAGAGTTGGATTGAAAGCAATGATATCATTTACAGATATAGATGTGCATTGTAAGGCGTCGCTACTGAACTTTACTTTAAGCTGAATGTTTCCTGCAAAAGCTGGAATAAATCGAATAGCTTCTAATGGAAGGAATCTTCTAACAGGAATTCTTAAACGAAGTTTAAAATCAAATGATTTTCCTGCTGTAATTGGACCACTAACAATTTGTCCTGTTCTGCATGTTCCCGAATGACTCCATACATCTTCATGTCGAGTCTTTGAGAAAACATCTACTTTCTTTATTTGTTCGGTAGTTTGTGAGTTTGAAGTTATATATGCTTCTTCTCTTGCGTTGTCTTGAGAATATACGATACGACCATTTGCAAGGATTTGATATCCAGCAACTGCATAGAAAGCGTCATCGAAACCAATCCAAAATCCTGGTGGGTTTGTTTTATTGGAACCTGAACCAATTTCTTTATCTACAATAAATTGACCTTCCATTTTATACGTAATGAATGTATTGTAAAGATCCAACATATTTTCACCAGGAGGTGAGAGATTGAATGTTACCCATGTGTTATCTTTAGCAGTTCCAGGTTGTGATGGAATCTTTGCGTCAGAATATTTTCTATTAGTGTCACCAATTTGAACTGCATTGTCTATGATATCGAAATATGAGCGAATCTGATGAATATGCTCTGCTGGAGTAAATTCGTTTAGCTGTTCGTTCTGCATGTATTTACTTCAGATAAAAATATCTATTTACTTCATTATTCTCACTCTTCTTCTTGGCATTCGTGTGGAAGTTGTTTCTTGACATTTTCAATGAACTGTACATTCTCTTTTGTCTCAACTTCTTTCACTGGTGGGTCAGGGTTCTTTGACTCGGTTTGTTTTTCAATGAAATTCACGAACTTTGCAATAAGCTCTTGGTTCGTTATTGAAAGTACATCTGGCTTCTTTTCTTCTGGTTCTATTGACTTTTCAGTTTGAATAGAAGGCTTAACATGGGCTTCGTGGACTTCACCCTTGCCATACACCTTAATGTTGTCGCTTTCTGCATTCGCTAATGGAACCTTTCTTTTTCTTACGTATATTTTACCATCTTTACTCTGACTTACGTAATAGAAAGGATGTTGTATTCCTCTTGCGTCATTTAATATAATAGACTCTCGCTCTGATTTTGACAAGCTCATTTTACATCGGTTAAAGTTTTAATTTTGTTTTTTATCTACAGTCAAATGACTCAGACAAGCCCTACGGACAAGACCCAAGGGGTCATAGATGTTGAAGCATTGAAGAAAGAAATTCGTGAGCAAATTTTATCCGAACTGAAGGAACAAAAACAAGAACAAAAGCCAGAGAGACCAAAGAGAAAACTTAGTGAAAAACAACTTGCTGCATTAGCTGCTGGAAGACAGAAGAACCCACGTTTGCTGGCGAAGAAAGCTAGAGAAGAAGCTGAAGCAAAAGCTAAAGAAGCTGAAGCAAAAGCTAGAGAAGAAGCTGAAGCAAAGAAAGAGTAAATGGTTTATTTTTATCCGAATTAAATGTATAGACAAATACCTTTATCTGTTGCGTTCAGTAGTGAAAACCCTGACGTCAAAATAAAGGGGAACAGAGTAACGTTTAAGTTTCCAACAGACTGGATTGTGAACATAAATGAAGAGAAGTACATTGGCATAACAAATATGTATATAACACGTGCTTTCAGAAAGGTTGACTTTATACTTCAAGTCGAGATAGAAAATGACGAACAGTCTTTAAGCGCCCAAAACATTCACATATACAAATACTTTAAAAACAGTACGACGTTAGAAGACTGTATAATTACATTTTACGAAAATTTTCAAAAGAAGTTCAACATTGAAGTACAAACTTTACAGCCTTTACGTGAGTTTCTTGCACAACTGAAAGAAGAAGGAATTGTAGAAAGATTAATAGCTTTCATTACGAGTTTGTACCAAATGAAGATGGAACTCATGACTGTCAATTCATTGTATTCTCACCATTCAATGAAGTCGCTAAAGAGAAAAAAAATCCATTACGTATAAGATTTCAAATCTCTGAACCAAGTGATGATTTCAAGAATGTTTTCAATTATGATGCAATGCTTCCGAGGAAAAATGAATTTTCCGAAATTAGATTTCCAGGTATTTGGGATAGAAAGCAAGCTATATTATATTCAAACTTAAGTAAGGGAGTTGAAAATGAGTTCATGGTCATACAAAACTTCACCACTTCCTAACCCTAAATACTATAAAATTAACTGGCTTCAATCGTGAGTTTTGGATAGACATGTTCTCCACTCATGACCATAAAGCACCAGTGTTCTTACCTCCAGACCATAAGGACTGTCTCTACATTGAAGCACAACTCTTAAACTCTACCATCGCAGTATTGTAAAATCTACGCTAGCGGCTTATTTTTATCACGAATGACCTCATTCATGACCTCATTGCTGACAAAAATAAATGACCTCATTCATGACAAAAATAAATGACCTCATTCATGACCTCATTGCTGACCTCATTCATGACCTCATTCATGACAAAAATAAATGACCTCATTGCTGACAAAAATAAATGACCTCATTCATGACCTCATTGCTGACCTCATTCATGACCTCATTGCTGATAAAATAAATGACCTCATTGCTGATAAAAATAAATGACCTCATTGCTGACCTCATTCATGACCTCATTGCTGACAAAAATAAATGACCTCATTGCTGACAAAAATAAATGACCTCATTCATGACCTCATTGCTGACAAAAATAAATGACCTCAGAACTTCAACTTACGAATAAAGCTTGTTTTAGTCGTTATTGAGAAGTTACACTTTTCAGCAAAGCAAGGACTAGAAGACTTACATAAGTCAAATCCAATCTCTTGACCATCATGAAGTGCTTTGTAAAGTTTCATTAAACTAAACTCAGAGTCTTTGTCATATGTTCCAACAGGTATGTGAATGTTCTTATCTTCATTGTAATA
The DNA here is from genome assembly GCF_026262505.1 of Trichomonas vaginalis G3. Classification (NCBI taxonomy): domain Eukaryota; phylum Parabasalia; order Trichomonadida; family Trichomonadidae; genus Trichomonas; species Trichomonas vaginalis. The sequence goes on from NC_067205.1 coordinate 26,310,400, forward strand.
GCATTGTATAGCTTCAGGAAACATTTCATTTGCTGTTAAAGCAAGGACGTCTTGTTTGACACCTTTGCAACGTGCATGGAATGCAACTTCATTTAAATCGTTAGTGAGTAAGTCTATGTAGGTCTTCTTTCCACAAAATATTGACTTGTATGCTAAACTTTGTTTTCCAGGTGTTATTTCTGCGAAGTCAGAATGAAATTGACCAAGGTTCTTTCCTATAAGTTCGCGACCGTATCTCTTCTTAAACTCTGCTGCAAGCTTTGGGATGTCTTCATTGAAAATATGCATGCTATCACAGTCCTGGTAAAATATTTGAAGACCCATATCTTCAGCAGTACAGAATACTTCACACATTATTCTCTTCGACATTGACAGAATGTTAACACCAAGTGGACAGAAGTTAAAGTGTCTGCAAATACTTTTCGTTAGCTTGAAAATAGTTTTATCTGAACCATCCAAACCTTCGAACTTCACTATATGGTTGTAGTTTCTGATGGCATATCTTATAGCATCTTTGTCATTTACTATGGTTATTTTTGACTCAATAGGAGATAGAATAGTTTTGCCATAAATACTGTTCAGAATGAGCTTTATATTTTCTTGCAAAGGATTTCCTTCTTTCTTATACTTTAACCTTAACTCAAACAACTTCTTTACTTCATCTCTTATTCTAATATCTCTGTTTCCATCGTAATAGTATCCTTGCAACACTTCACATTTGACACCTTGATATTTTATGAGGTCTTGTAATGTTATATGGTCAACATACATTAAACAGCAAGTGTTTGAACTTCTGGGAACGTTAAGTTCTGGATTTAGTTCAAGGTCACAAACTATTAAAGGAAAGTGTCTATGTATTCCAATCTCTGTTATCTTAATGAGAACAAAGAAGCCAGACATAAACTTTTCATCAATGGGTTCCTTTTGGTCGTCGTTGAATAAATGTCTCATGAGATACTCTGTGCTTAACATTTCTTTCTTCATAACCTTTGGAATACCTTCTAAAGTATAAAGTCTTGCTATAGCTGATGGATATAATGAAACAGCGTCGAAATCAGCAATGAGTTTCTTTTCGCTCTTTTGTTTCATGTTATCTGACAGCATACATCTTCCACCTTGAATACAGCGTGAAATAAATTCTCTTGGTTTATTTGAGAGGTCATATAAATTTCCATTCGGGAAGTACACTCTGTTCTCAAACAATTTGTTAGCAATAGAACAAATACTAACGTAGTCATAAACGTTTAAATCAAATTCTTTTAATATATCATTGCGGAACTTAACAAAACCTTCTCTTAAAATTCTTACATCTTGTTTGCAATAAAATGAGCTATATTTTTCTAAGTCGAAGTGGTTTTCATCTATTCTGCAACCTTTGATGGAATCTATGTTTTTCATGAACGTATCCGCATCCCGGATAAACTTACACGCTTCAGAAATGACACCAGTTCTGTTGTCATTTGCTAATAAAGAGCTTGAATAATATTGATACGGAAATACTTCCTTTTCACCACACTGCAAATGAAACATTTCAGGAAATAGTTTAAGCTTCTTATTTATAACACTGTATGAATCTTTAATAATAATTGCCCTTCCTTTATATAAGCCAGTTATTTGCATTGTTCGTGAACCTTTAATGATGGGAGTTCCTTTCACTTCTGTCATGTGTCTTGAGATGAAGTTTATATCATAACTGAAGTTATGGAAATATATTAAACTCTTGTCAGGAAGTCGTTCCAAAAATTCTGTTGCACAGTTCTGACCCCAAATGCTTTCACTCACTGAACCATCTTCACCGTCATAACAAATGTTAAAGGCTTTATGAACTCCATCGGTACTGCACTCAAAGTCAGCAAAGAAAACGTGCTCAGGAATGAACTTACATTTAGCTTTATTTACTTCTTTTGACTCGGCTTTCTTCTTCAGTTGTACACAATACTTTGGAGCATATGTCAAATCTTTAAATGGTGCAAGGTTCTGTTTATATAAGTCAGTCGTATATGTGAAAAGTTCTCCATAAGAAATAGGTTCGAAATATTTGCACTCCCACAATGTTTTCATAACATCCCATAACGGTGTTGTTCTATCATAACGAACAATATATTTGTTCTCTCTCTTTGTATAAATCTTCATCTGTTTCTCAATGTTCATTCCACCACACTCCTTCAAGATTTCTATATAGTTGCGAATGAAATATGTTGTCATTGGTAATCTTTCATTTAGCATGTAGTGGTCTTCAACAAGAAGTAAGTCAATAGTTCGAATAGTTTCACATTCTTTTGGTATGTATCTCTTTATTTCATTATGTCTTGAGTCATTGAAGTAACCAATGGTAACATTAAATGCTATACCTGTTGCGTCAGAAATTTCTTGTACTTTACTTTGAGGAAAGTCTCTAACACGAATGACTTCTCTCATGTGGTCAATAGTTTCTTCATTTACTCCAGCCTGAATGCAAGCATAAACGAAGCAGTTATCTTCTGTCATAAGTGTTGCAGTTCTTTTGTTCAGTTCATTGAAGATTTGGTAGCGTTCAAGATTTATAGGTAATATGCAAAGATACTTCCAGAACTGACCGCTTCTCTTCTTATAAAACTTCTTTTCACCATTATCTTTCCAAAAGCTTTCTATAAGTGCTGGGTTTCCTGTTTGCTTAAGAGCTTCCAAAATGGCTTTCTGGTCATTTGTCAGTGTGCTTTCATCTCTATATGGTCTCTTTTTTGGTTTGCCTTTCTTTACATCTGACATCGTTAAGCCTTCATATTCTGTTAAATCATACATCTTTATTTCGGTAAGATTCTTTATGTTTGTCAAGAAGAAGTCATAGTGCATTTCAACAATACCTGCAGCATTTGCTTCTATCTCTGATATAAAGTTCTCCTTCAAGAGCTGATGTAGTAATGTTCCAATATTATTGAGGTTTAACGTAGAACATTCATACTTTCCACCAAGTTTATAACATACCATCCATCTTTGTTGGGAGTTTATTTTAATCTTCTCTAAGAGTCTCATGAAAACCTTACCGAAATGTTTGTGTAAGTAGTCTCTGTTTGGTTCATCTAAAGCTTCGATGTTAAAGTCAATGAGTCTATTGCCTGTCTTAACATTCCTCTTCCTATTCTCTTCATCTTTCTTTAACCATCTCTCACCTTCTTTTGGTTTGTCGTCAATGGAACGAAGGACATCGTTAGCTTTGCGAACTTGTTCTATAGCGCTCTTAAACATCTCTCTTCTCTGTTGTTTCAGTGTGTCGTCTCTTCTTCTTGTTTCACCAACGTTCGCATTTGTTATGTCAAACATTTCTCTTCTTACTTCATGAGGTACTGAACGTCTATGATATAAGTCAATAGCAACGTCATTTAAAGGAAATGCTCTTGCATGGACTTCGTCCTCGCCGCGTTGCGGCTTTATGAACTCATGAATTCTATCATAACTTATTGCACCATTATAGTCATTGAGGATGTCAGCGAGTGCTTTTTTGTTTGTTGCGTAATGCTTTGCAACATCTATATTAGCTTCTGTAAGAAGTTGTTTTATTTCCGAGTGTTCTAACTTAGACAACTTCCGATACATCTTTAGTAGGAAATAAAAAAATATTTTTTGAAAAAATTAGATTAGATTTTTTAAGTTATTTTTCAAAATAATTTAATATTTTTATTTTAATGAAACACATGCAAGATTGCAAGTTCTTTTCATACAATGCTCTCGCTACTGCCATCAAGAATGAGTTCAATAATGCTTCAAATGTTAATGTTATCTTTAACAAGAAGTTTGTGAAAGAATCTAAGTTTGGTCAGTATGTCAGACCATTAGCTATCGTCATTGACTGCAAACGTTATACTTCACAAGAGTTAGCAGTAGTTTTGAAACAAAAGAGTTTCTTCGTGAATGTCAAAGATACTCATTATACTGTCATAAAGAACTCTAACGTTGACTTCTTCAGTATTGCTTTAAATCTTTCCGAACAGAAAGAATATAAGAAGGGTGAAACATCTGTGAAATATTATCCTTCATCTCTGAAGACAATAACGAACAAAGATGTTATACAAAAATTCTTACCAAAGGTTGAAGAAGCTTCTATTGACATTGACGAAGGAAGTGAAATGGTTGAAGAAATTGACCCTGAAGCTTTATAAGAAAATTTATTTTTGGTTAGTCTTCATATGGATATTTTACAACAATTAAATGGTAAAAACAAAATAAACTTGACGAACAGAACATTCTCTGTTCGTCAATTATGTTCGACATGGAGCGTTTATGGAAACAATTAAATGGTAAAAACAAAATAAACTTGACGAACAGAACATTCTCTGTTCGTCAATTATGTTCGACATGGAGCGTTTATGGAAACAATTAAATGGTAAAAACAAAATAAACTTGACGAACAGAACATTCTCTGTTCGTTAATGTTGTCGTGACTTCTTCGTTAATGTTGTCGTGACTTCTTCGTTAATGTTGTCGTGACTTCTTCGTTAATGTTGTCGTGACTTCTTCGTTAATGTTGTCGTGACTTCTTCGTCAATGTTGTCGTGACTTCTTCGTTAATGTTGTCGTGACTTCTTCGTCAATGTTGTCGTGACTTCTTCGTTAATGTTGTCGTGACTTCTTCGTCAATGTTGTCGTGACTTCTTCGTCAATGTTGTCGTGACTTCTTCGTCAATGTTGTCGTGACTTCTTCGTCAATGTTGTCGTGACTTCTTCGTCAATGTTGTCGTGACTTCTTCGTTAATGTTGTCGTGACTTCTTCGTTAATGTTGTCGTGACTTCTTCGTCAATGTTGTCGTGACTTCATTCTTCCTCTTTGAAGTTGTCGAAATATTCTGTTATTTTTTCCTTCAGTAATGTTAAGTCTTCTTTGAATGTAAGTATTGTGCAACCTTTGATGTCATAGTGTGTTTGAGGAAGAGTATTTTTGACAATTTCCTTTATTTGCTCATTCGGTGTCATTGAAATCGGTAAGTTTTCACGATAGAACCAGTTTCTGTCAGATTTATATATCTTAGCTAAGTCATAAAAGCTCTTGTTGTTTCTTCTGACTAAATGTAACATAACCATATCTTTATCTTCTTCTTTCTCCAACTCTTCAGTGTAAATCATATACTTATAGCTCTTCTCCTTTCCTTTTGGTACCGAACGTGGTATTCTTTTCTGTATGCTTTTGTCTTCTTTCATCATATCTTCTCTCTGCTTTGTACAAAGTTCGTCAAGTAGCATAAGTATGTAGATTGCATAACGGGGCCAAGCCCACATTGCTATTGAACTAACTAGGAACTTATGAACATATATACCTTTTAGATGTGATGGTAAGTTTTGTCTGTCTTGGTACATCTTTTTAAGTTCTACATGTTCAAACTCACTGAGGAGTTCATGAGTGCTATTTAATTCAAACCATTCATTTGGTGTTTTATTCTCTGGAGCAAAACATGCTGTCAAAATACTCTGCATTTGGTACATGTCATCTTTGACTGAACGAATGAGTCTCAATTGTTTGTTATACTGTATGTATTCATATTCTTCATTAATGTATTCATGAACGATAGCAGTTGTTGTGTTCTCTGATGTTGTCATTACTGTCTTTACATACGAGATAAAAATTAGTGTTATTTTCTGACTTTCACAAAAGACCAAAAATAAACGCTTTACATGTATTTTTCAGCAACTTCGTCAAATAATTTTATAGCTTTATCTATCTCATCTACTTCAAACGTTTCTTTACCTTTCATGGGAGCACCATACATTTTCTCAAACTTTTCGAGTAGTTCTGTTTCTGCGGCTCTCATATCATTAACGAACACAACCTTGACTCTATTGACTGTACTGTCATATCTTTGAGTTATATTATATGTTCTTCCTATCTTATATCTCTTTGTATTGAAGTCCTTCGGTTTCTGAACGATGTAAAGTAAGCCTTCACTGCAACGTTCCGTATCGAATGAACCATAAGTTATGAAGTTATATCCAACAACTGGGTCAATCCATAGAAGAATTATTGGTATAAGACTTTTGTCAATGAGATATGCTGTAGTTCCATAGAATCTTACTGATATCATGAGCTCAGGATTTCTTGTCAAAATTTTCTGAGTAGAAGCAATTCTAACCCAGTCCTTTGTTTTCTTTCCAGATGGTGTTATAATGTCTGACAAAGAATATTTGTTGTATTTCTTACAGTATCTTACGTTTAAATCACCAATTCTAACCACTTTGGTGTCATTGTCAATCTTTCTAACTGTTTCAAACTCAATGTTTGACATTACTGTCTTTACATATGAGATAAAAAAATAAATAAAAATAAAACTAACTTTATTTTTATCTTTTATGAAAATTCATGAAATTTGGTCATTTTTCAGCAACAAAATGAAAAAGTTTAGAAGAATTTTCTTATTCTTTCTGGCTTATTTTTGTCTTTCCAGTACTCCCGCTCTAATGGTCCCAGATGTGTTGGCTTTGACTCTCTCAAGTTCTTAGATGGTATAACATCTTCAACGCCTCCTTCATATCTTACTTTATAAGTGTCATCGTTTATGTTGTAGCCAAGTATTTCAATAACCACTCCTCGCTTTGCTTCGTCAATGGTTTCAGCAAGTTTGCCATTACTACTTTCAACTAATTTGTGACGAGGGTAAAACGCAATAGAGTCGTCGGCAGCTTTTATAAGATATCCATTACCTTGAGTAGAGTCTACGATATAATAATTTCGACTTAACCTTAAACGTTTCTTTGTCAACGGTTTGTCGTCAAGAACTACACGAACTTTTGTACCAGGAATGAGGGTAAATTGTGTTGAATTTCTGATATTTTGTGTTTGACTTCGTTTCTTTTGTATATACTTTTCTTCTTGTTGTTGTGTCATTGAATTTGGTGTATGTCCTGTTGTAGAATGTGTTGAGGAATTATATACTTCGAGAAAATGTTTCATTGTTTCTTCGGTAAAGTCTCGCTCTTGGTTTAAATCTCTGAGCGTTCTTATGAAGCGGTTTATGATGCCGAGTATGTTATGGTTATGGTCTTCAGTAGTGTAGTGAGTTATGTTATGCTTAATGAGAAATTCTGTGATTTCATTACTGAGGTATGCACCGTCTTGGTCTGATGTTAATGAAGTGGGATGATGTTCTGCCACGAACGTCTGCAAAACTCTTAAAACTTCACGAGTTCCTTTATTCCTCATTGGATATGCATATGCTTTGCGAGTGTTAACATTAATGAAGATGAGGAATGGTTTATGTCCTCCTTTTCTGCTTTGAATGAGAGTGTCAAATTGGTATGCGTCAGGAGCGTTGGAGTAAATTGGTAAAAAGTAGTCGTAAGGGTTTATTTTTGTTTGATGTACAACATTTTTGTCAAAGAACCTTTTCACTTCAGCTCTGTTAGTAAATCCCCAACTCTTTGCAGCTTCATTGAATTTCTTAAATGACCTCCATGGATGTTGTTCGAATACTTCTTTCAAGCTCATTTATGTAAAGTTAAAGATTTTATTCTAGGCTCAAGCGCGTTCATTGAACGCGGTACCATGCGAATATAGTCACAAATGGTGGCATATAATCTTTACCCGAGCCTGTTGGATTTGTTGTGAAAGTATGGACATGATTTCCTCCTGGTTCAGTTGGTCGAAAAATCTTTTTTGCTGAATTGTTATAAGATGGAGATAAAACGTCATTGCCAGCTTCATAGTCTGAGTTGTATAATGGGTGGTCTCTTAATGAGTGGCTATGGTCGCCAGAAAAGTTTGTCGTTCCTGTATGAGTGTGCGCAGGTAAGTTTGCTTCTTTAATTTTCTTCGAACCTCCTGTTTGCTTTGAATATTTAGCACAGTATAAGAATTTATCTACAATCTGCTTCCACGTACCAAAACCTAAAACTGTTGCTGGATTTGTTGAATTCATTGACGTATAAATAGAACCAACAGGATATAATGTTTGAAGTATTTCAGTCTTTAATGTTTGAAGCTCTGTTTTGTCGGCTTTCTTATCTAACATTGCTGGTAGTTCATATGCTTCAAAGTTTCTGGCATGACCTTCGATATTCCTGCAACTGTTATCTAAATTGTTAAGAGTATCTTTTACGCTTGTACTCGGATTCTCTAAAGGTGCACTTGAACCCAAATCATAGTTCAATATTATGTCGTCTGCTCTAACAGTAGTGAAGGATTTATGTGTATGTTCTTTGTCAGCTTTCTTATCTAACATTGCTGGTAGTTCGTATGCTTCAAAGTTTCTGGCATGACCTTCAATGTTCATACATCTGTTATCTAAATTGTTTAGTGTATCTTTTACGCTTGTACTCGGATTCTCTAAAGGTGCACTTGAACCCAAATCATAGTTCAATATTATGTCGTCTGCTCTAACAGTAGTGAAGGATTTATGTGTATGTTCTTTGTCAGCTTTACTATTTAATGTAGCTTGAAGTTCATTTATATCGGAGATATTGTGTTTATGAGATTTCAAAACTTTGTTCATTGCTTCAAGTTCATCTTTGCTGGCTTTACTTTTAATAGCATCTTCAAAAGTTATTTTTGCCTTAACTCTCAAAGTAAATCTTGGTTCAACTAATACACCGTTAACAGAGAAACTAGAAGCATAAATTTCATCGTTATAACCAAATGCTTCTGGTGCTTTACCTGTGTCATACTGTACAGTACAGCGTATGTCATAACCTTTAGCACGAATGAATTTATATCTTCTTTCATTAACATCTTCAGTGCTTATTTGTTCATCCTGTGTTAAATATCCGTGGTAGTCCGTTATAATCTGTTCGTCTGAACTATATATAATGAACATGGTTTTTATCTGCTTTTTCGGCTAATTTCTCTTCTATCTCATTTATTTCAAGTTCATGCCTACCACCACCTCCCGAAGAAGTATTTTTCTTCAGCTCTTGAAGAACGTCCACTTCGCCATCTTTGGTGTCAATAATGAGACTTTGAGTTAAAACCTTTCCTGTCTTAATGGATGTTTGTAAAACTTCTTCTTCACCGTGTTCGGGGTCATGGTCGTCGTCATATCTTGTGAAATCAGAGATGTTGTCATACATTAAGCATATCTGTCTCAAAAGTTTGCTATTTGAAACTGGAACGAAAGATATACAGAACTTTCATCATCTCCTAAAGTCAAGTCTGCTTTCTTAAGTATTTCTTGAATGTATGCAATGAGAACAGAGTACCTTGGAAAATATTCGAACAATATTTCATTAGCTGTTGGTTTTGGTGGTTCTTCTGGAGTTTCTGTTGTTTCAGTTCCTTCTGTAGGTTCTGTTGGAGTTTCTGCATCTCTTGACTTCAATGCTCTTGCTCTCAAAGACCTAAATGTTAGAGCACCAGGTTTTACAAAGGACTTTATAAATGCTTTAATAGTTCCTGGTAAGTTATTGTTAGCATTAAGTAAGTTCCTTATGCTTCCATCATGTACGTCCATAGCACTATGTAAAAAATCTATACTTTTCTTGTAGTCAGCAATAGACTGACTGTGATTTTTTAAAGATTTGTCAATACCTTTAAGCCAATCTTCATGCATGTCTGATACTGAGCCAAGAATATCATTTGCTTCCTTTAGTGTATTTTGTGCTTCTCGTAAAGTATCCAATCCCGTACGTGCATTGTTTGCTATACGTCTTACGGTATCTATTTGACTCCTTGTTTCTTGCATCCAACCAGATAAAGTTTTAATAGTATCCGAACCATTTGAAATGAAGTTCAAAGCATTTTTAACGTCATCTAAAACTTCTTCACCAAGTACTGCCCATATCTTTCCGATTTGGTATTGAAGAACTCCATATGAAGCAGCTGTTAAACCAGTATTTATAAGGTTCCATATCCATGATTTAGCAGTTTTTCCATCCTTTCCATCTTCACCATCCAAACCGTTTTCGCCTTGAGGTCCTTGTATTCCTTGTATTCCTTGTATTCCTTGTGGTCCTTGAGGTCCAGTGTCACCCTTCTCTCCTTTCAGTTCATCTTTATGTTCGTTATAATATTCTAATGTCATAAGGTGTACATCATTACTGCTACCAGCAACGCCGAGAATTTGTTTCTCATTCATGACTAAATTCTTTAGGCATTTAATGCTGTCGTCAAATCGAAAGCTCTTTAACAATTCAATGAGAACATTCAGTACTTTCACTAATGAGGCATTTACTGTTGAATTTATATATTGCACCGTTCCATCATTTATGATGGGAACCTTGCTTGTTGTAATGAATGGGTCATAAGTGTTAAAAGTATCGAAATCAATGACTTTTTTAGTTTTTCCATCGTCAATGACTAAATCATTGCCTTCAATGGTTAAAGTTGAGTTTTCGTTTACTAGTTCATGTGCTCTTCTTGCTTCATTTGTTTCATACGCATATGCAGCAATAGTCATATTTTAATGAGAATAAAATGTTGTTCTATTTGCAAAGTACAGACCCAAACGAATACGGGACAGTAAAGCTACAAACAAACTTAGGTCTTCAGAATGAAGCGCTTGCTTTCAGAGTTGTTGACTTCAATACTATCGCAACTTTTGTCATAACAAATGAAACAGATTTCATAGAGATTGAAATAGATGACAAAAGAAGTGTTATAACATTTCCTAACAGAGCTGGGTATAGAATAGATAAAATTGCTGGAGTCATAAATACTCTCATAAATGAAGAAACTATTGACAACATAGATGTCGAACTCTCTTCTGAGGGAACATTGAAGTTCAGCAGCGAGAAAGAGTTTAAGATACCAAGAATGAGTCATAGAGTTCAATTGCTTCTGGGAGCATACCATATGACATTTCCTTTGAAAAGTGTTGACAAAACGATTGAGATGAAATCTGTTCCATATGTATGTTATGGTAATTGTTTGTACGTTGAGTCAAAAATAGCTAATGTCACAGGTATTTCAGGAGTTAATAGTAAAGGTTCAGTAGAATATAAGTCTTTCTGTTATGAAGTAAATTCAATGTTCATTCCAAACGTTCCTGTCATAGCAACTCATTTAGGTAAATGGGTTCGCATTAGTCCTCATAATTTGAAAGACATGCAATTCAGACTTGTTGACTTTCAAGGAGAGCCTGTAGAACTGAAGGCACCAGTGCGAATGACTGTTGAAGTTGACTTTTTAGAAAATATTAAATGCAACAGCTTACAAGAGAACTCAGAGCTAAAAATATAAAGTATGAATGTTATGTATTAGGTCATGAACTTTGGTTGTTGCTGTTTGATGAAACAAATGAGTTAGTTATGTCAGTCAAGAGAACAGAAAAATATTGTGTTAGTGAAAACTGCACCAAGTCAATAAGATTAGGTTTGCATTATGAAGATGAGTTCGATACTGTTGAAGAAGTTTTGGATAGATATTACAAATTGCTAACTTGAAATTTTTTGACTGACGGCGCAAAGCTCCAAGACCGAAGGTCCTGACTGCTTTAATTTACTAAAACATATTTCAACAAAGTTTATATTCTGTTGAAAGTTTTGTATATTCATTCGAATATTTATACTTAAACTCAACTCCTGTAGTTCCTGGTGTTTCAATGATGCGGATGTTACCTATTTTCATGAATAGTGGAGTTTGACCACAGCATTCGATTTCAGGGTCGAGATAGTCAATGACACATTTTTCCCTGTTATTCGTGAGATAACATTTTCAAGGTCCTCCTTTGTTAGAATTATTTGGTTCTTGCTTATAAGATTTGTCAAAAGCTTCTTATCGTCTTTGAGTAAAATTGTTTGGTATAACTGAGAAGGTAATGGTCTACGTTATCTGAAGGATTTGTTTGAACATTTGTGTAAGGGTTGTCGTTGGCTTCTCTTGAAAGAATTTGGTCCAGTGGTGGATACTCTAACTTAACATCTGATGTAGCGTTAGCGTTTGAAGCTGTGTTTAAATTCACGGCGCCATGCTCCAAGACGAAGTCCCGACTTAAGTTCTGGTTCTTTTTCTTTCAAACACTCTGAACTATAGTTCTTTATGACAATATTGTTTGTCGTTCGTGAGTCAACATTTGATGTTGGTTCAATTGGAACATTAACGGCACCAGCTAAGATGGATTTGCTTCTCATTTCATATAGAATAAAAACCTTTTATATGTATGAAATGAACAATATACTCGACAAGGGTTTGAATGTAAAGCTAACGAATGAAAATATTGTTGAATTCACTGAGACAGGTGCTGTGTATAAAGATGTAGAACTACTGAACAAAAGAGCTAAGGGAAGAAGCAGGAACATGAACAAAGGGTGGAAGCCTATAAAAATTTATGTCAATGATGGCTCAGGAGGTTCAAACATAAAGTATGCAGAAAGTTATAGAGTTTATGCTCTCAAAGGTGAAAAGCCTTCATTTAAGAACAGCTATTCTAACGCATATCCTCAAAAGCTAACGGATGGGGAAGTGGATGATATGAATGACAGCAAAATATTAACAGAAATGGCGACAGAGATGCATGGAATTTGTTTACCATCAGTCAATTGAAGGTTAAACTTTAAAATAATGTTGGTCGTTCCCATGGAATATTTTTGACTTTAATGGTATTAGTCATGATATGAATCTCAAGGTATGAACGAGGAGAGATGAGAGACTTATATGCTTCCCAAATTTCTTCAAAAGGTAATGTTATACCTGACTGTTTCCAAATGAGTTCAATATCATAGCGTGAGAAACCTTGAAAGATAACGAAGTCAGTTATGAGACGTTTAATGTTTAAAGCTAAAAACCTCCATGTTTGCATAAGTATTGCTACAGTTAAGTGGTAATGTCTGACTTTAGTAATGATGTTAGCTAATGGTGAGTCTGGTTTTGACACTAAACCTTTACCAGCGAAATCATCACAAACGAGCAGAGTGTTTGAAGGATATTTTTTGAAGGGGTATTTTGAAAGTTTTGATAGAATGTAGTTTGTCAGTCGTTTCATATCGTAAACTCCTGAGTATTGACGTAAGTGGTGTTTGTCAATAATTCTTTCCATCTCCTCAGAAGTCTTTTGCATTCCTGACTGTATAAATTCAACGATGGCATAATATTTTCTCTTACGTCGAATGTAACGTTGAAGAAATTCAATGAGTTCACTGTCTGGAACTTTAACGACAGAGGCTTGAACTTTTGACATAAATGTTTTCGCTGTTGAGTCCATAGAGTCTGAAGTTGCTGATATAATGATTTGGTCATAGTAAGAGTCGTTTCCTAAACGCTCTGTTATGAGTATATGACGAATTAAATTAAATGTCTTACCTGAGCCCATCTTTCCACAATAGAAATAAACACCATTTGAACAGAACTCATAGTCCTTACTGAAAGGAAGAATGAGAGAACTGTTGAGCTTTTCACTGCTTTCATTCATGTCTTCATCTACGTCATGTATTAAATGCTTCATTTTATCTCCATTAAAAATGCAAGTCAGAAATATTCAGAACATAGCACCGAGTCTAACTGACAAGAGTATAAAGATATACTATGAACATGTTATGATGAAACCAACCAAAATTCAAGAAAGTCAGTATACTTATGAATATCCAAGACACTGGATAGAGTATGTAGGAGGTGAGAAAGCTATTGAAATCAGACAGGTTCGAAGTATTCCAGCAGGAAGAACAATATTATTGAAGAACTTTAATGTTTTGAGATATAATGATGAAACAAAGAAGCAAGATAGTTTCCCTGTTGCTGTGTATGTGAACCTAGACACAGGAGATGACATGAAAGTTTTTAACACAAAGCTTCAAACGGTAGTGAGAGAACAACTTACTGCGGAAGGACATCCATTACCTTCAGAAGTTACCATAGCATATAATTTTGAAACAAACTCAATAGATTTTAAAGTCATCTCTGCAAAGAAGTCAGGTTTTACATTTAATGAAGCAGATGTATATTCGAATGAAAACTTCAAAGCTATTGCATGGTTAGATAATGACGATTGCTTTAAGAAAATATTTAAATACAGTGACTCAACGATGTCAATAGATGACCTTCGTGGAATGTTACCATCGACGTTTACAGTAGAAGGTTCAGCAGGATTGCTTACAAGATTGTCAATTGGTGGTATTTGGTCTCGTGAGAACATTGTTATAAAATCCAGTATAAGTGAATTTGCTGAAGAATCTATATTATGTCTTTCAAACTACATGTATTCGCCGCCGAAGCATTATAGTATAACAAACTTTGTCAGTAAGTTTAACATAAGACTTGTCGAACCTTCTTCAATGAAAGATGTTGTGCTACCAAAAGACGGAAAGGATGGACTCATTATTGAGATGATTTTAATAGCATATTAAATGAGCTTGTTCTTGAAGGTCATTCATGATGAAATAACTGTTGTAGAAGATGTTAGCAATTGTTCAGATATTTTGAAGCGAATAGATGAGATAAGAAATAAGTTAGATAGACCGCAAAGCGGTGAGGGCGAAGCCCGTGAGAACGCTTATGTTTCATTGACTTTCTCCAGTAACGAGAACTTTTATGAGATAATATTGAAGAGAGATGATTTTAATATGGGGTAAATGGTAGCTTGGGCAGCTTTAGGCGCAATGGGAACAAAAGCATTAGCATTTGGAGCAAAAGCACTTGGAGCTTATGACGCAGTAAATAAAATGAGTGGAGGAAGGGTTTCGAAGACATTAGATGCAAATAAAGGAAAGATTGGAGGCTGGGTTGCAAAGAAGTTAAGATTAAATAAAATAGGGCTCATAAATAAAGCATCCAATTTGGTTGCGACTGAGTCAGAAAATGCTTTAGGAAAGGACGATGAGTTTGCAAAACACGTAAAAGACTTTAATGACCAGATGAAAGGTGAAACAATGCATTTAAATAGAGTCGATGGAACTAAAGAAAATGTTTCTTCTCCACCAGCGGTTTATCCATACGGACCTTATGGAATGTATGGAAACCCTTATGAACGACCATTTGACCCATTGACTGGTGGAAGTAATTGGTATCATTATGGACGAAGAAGAAAGACAGTCAAGTTGGAGACAGATGTTAAGAAAGCAACTAAAAAGAAACCAAGGAAGAGAGTTATAAAGCAATGAATTCAACAGGGTGAAAAACCGGGTGAAAAAAGAGGTGAGATTTCACCAATTCACCTAAATTTATTTTTGTGCTATGTTTTCATACGTGTGGGAGTGGTGATATCATTAATTTTTAAGTTTATTTTTATATAAATGAAGAAAACTATTGAGATAACAAACTACAACGGTCATGAGTTCAAGAATGTGTTCTTCGTTCCTCGTGAAAATACATTCTATCAGATACGAGGGAGAAAAGGTAAAGTTAGTTTGAGCGTTTATGACTACAAGCATAATGGAAAGTTTATACAAGCATATGATACAAACGGTAAGCGTGTTTCATTAGCTTTGTCAAAACTTACTAACATTTATTTTGACAGTGATTTTGACCTATATGAAGAAGAAAGTGAGTCAGAAGATTATGAGCTGTTATATGAAGCACAGCAATGGGAGGAGTTGCAATACTTTTGTAAGTGAGAACGTTTATTTTTTACATTAGTGAGGTGAAGTGGTTGGTGGCTTTGTAAATATTTAAGGTTAAGTTATTGTTGTCGTTTGTGTTGTAAAATATACGTTAACGGTTTTGTAAAGTGTCAAATTCACATAACAAGGGTAAGGTGGAACGCAGTGCCGCCGTACCCTTGTTATGTATACTAACTTATGAACTTTTGATGGAAATATGCAAATTTAAAATAATAAAGAAAGCCGCGAGCGAAGCGATCGGCTTAGTTCGAAGATTTTGATTCAAATCTTTGCTTATATTCCTTAAATTCTTTATGAAACTCGCAACAGTTCCATAAAAAATTTTAAATTCTAAACTGTCGAAATTACCGATCGGTAATCACACGCTTCACGGGTGTGTCACTTTTTACAGGCCTGTCACTTTTAGTTAAAATTACCCCTACTCAAATATTTTATGTATTAACATAGTAAATTTCCTAATTATTTTTTCTTCTTGGGAAATTTTTTGAATTCGAATAGAAAATTCAATAAATTGAAATTGGGTTGAAAGAATTCTCCATATTAACTTGTCATATATTTCAGATCATATAAATTAAGTTAATTAAATTTTTTAAAAACCTTAATAGGATAAAAAAATTTATGTTATAGACCGAAAATAGATTTTTTCGGCTTTCTCTTCAAATAATTGAAAGAATGATACTATTATAGGTTTATTATATTATATAGCATATAATCATGCTATAGCCGAAAATTATAAGTTTTGAGAAGATTGAATATAACACAAATAAATTTGAATGTAAGTTAAATTGCTTGTTGTTTTTAATAGCTATTTAATGAGAAATCCAATATTGCAAAATTCAAATTGAATGATTGAAAGAACAGAAAAAGTCGTTCTTTTCAATTTCGAATATGTTTCATTGTATTTATAATTATATGGCAAATAAGATATTTAAACTTGATTTTTGAAGGAAAATTCACAAAATTGAATAAATTCAAATAATTTTTATTCAAAATAAACTAGTTATTTGAGTTTAATACTAATTATCTATTCAAACTACAAAGTTTGTAATTTAAAATATTTTGTGAGATCAGATTGAATTAATTCAAGGTTCTTTTCAATTAATATTAATGACCATATTACGCATTTTCGAACATTCTAAACCAAATATATAAAAATGGGAGACGAATGTTAAATTTGCTAGACATGGGGGAGTTGTCTGCAAAGTTTTAGCTCTTATCTCTAACAAAAAATTAATTTTTTAAAAAATGACCGAATACGTTTCACAGCGAGAAAAAAATAAAAGGCAAGATAGAATTTTCTAGACATAAAGAAGTTGTTTACCGAGTTTTAGCTCTTATCTCTAACAAAAAATTAATTTTTAAAAAAATGACCGAATACGTTTCACAGCGAGAAAAAAAATAAAAGGCAAGATAGAATTTTCTAGACATAAAGAAGTTGTTTACCGAGTTTTAGCTCTTATCTCTAACAAAAATTAATTTTTAAAAAAATGACCGAATACGTTTCACAGCGAGAAAAAAATAAAAGGCAAGATAGAATTTTCTAGACATAAAGAAGTTGTTTACCGAGTTTTAGCTCTTATCTCTAACAAAAAATTAATTTTTAAAAAAATGACCGAATACGTTTCACAGCGAGAAAAAATAAAAGGCAAGATAGAATTTTCTAGACATAAAGAAGTTGTTTACCGAGTTTTAGCTCTTATCTCTAACAAAAAATTAATTTTTAAAAAAATGACCGAATACGTTTCACAGCGAGAAAAAAATAAAAGGCAAGATAGAATTTTCTAGACATAAAGAAGTTGTTTACCGAGTTTTAGCTCTTATCTCTAACAAAAAATTAATTTTTAAAAAAATGACCGAATACGTTTCACAGCGAGAAAAAAATAAAAGGCAAGATAGAATTTTCTAGACATAAAGAAGTTGTTTACCGAGTTTTAGCTCTTATCTCTAACAAAAAATTAATTTTTAAAAAAATGACCGAATACGTTTCACAGCGAGAAAAAAATAAAAGGCAAGATAGAATTTTCTAGACATAAAGAAGTTGTTTACCGAGTTTTAGCTCTTATCTCTAAAAAAAATTAATTTTTAAAAAAATGACCGAATACGTTTCACAGCGAGAAAAAAATAAAACTGTACACTGATTTTCATTTTCATTTCCAGTCACTTTACTTATTATTTTTTCTTTTTTTTTCATTTTAATTATAAATTATTTCATAATACGTTTATTTACGTTACCATTTTCTTTATTCTTTTGAATTCCATACTAGACACTTATAGAATATTTTGATTGTTAACGTACTTCATTAGAATGAATCCTTACAAAGGGTATGTCGATCGAATTTACCTAATTGGTATTTCCAATCAGATTGAAGAAGGTAAAATGACATGGGAAGAAGCTTGCACCCATGTTCCCATCGCCCCAACCCTTCAATCAAATGATTTCAAATATTTAGATGTTTCAAAATCTTTTTTACAAAATCAATTTAGCTTACAGAATATCCCATTGCCTAAAGGCAAGAAAGGTCGTAGGGTCAATCCCTACGACCAAATCAAAGCTCTTGCTGTGATACATGACCACTGGGCCTTTCCCTGTGGTCAAAACAAAACAATGGAAACGTTTGAAATTACAACAAATTGATGTATCTTATAGAGAAGTACGCAGATACTTCAAAGAAAATCATTTCACCAAGACGCGATTAGAGCATGCCGGGCCAGAAACAGCAGTAAGATATTGGGCGCTTTCACCCAATCTTATCTGGCACGCAGATGTTCATTATTTTAGGGGTGTTCGTGGCCAGTATATTTATGGCATAATCGACAATTTTAGCCGCAAAGTCCTAGCGTGTATACAAATACCAGATATGCTGGCAGCGACGCCAGCGAACGTTGCGGCTTCCGCCTTCATTGAATTTGGCGCCCCTTATTGTTTCTGGACCGACAACGGTTCAGAAAATAGGGGCGCCTTTCAAGATCTACTTGATCTTTGGGGCGTCCAATGGCGGCATACAGACTCTCATTCTCCCTACCAAAATGGGAAGATTGAGAGATTCTGGCCGACATTAGAGCGCTGCCAAAGCATTCAGGCTATTCCTGCCTTTATTTGGGAGTACAATAATAACACACCGCATGAAGATCTCCCAATTATTCCATTAACTGGAACAAATTACACGCCAAATCAAATGTATCAGCTGAAACCGAAATACACAAATGCAGATACAGAAAGGTTGTGGCAAATATGGGATACAGATACAGGCATGACCGCTGTTGACACATTCACAGCGTAATAATAAACATAATTTTTTAATTTCATTTTTAACAAGTTTTTTTAAATGTATGTAATGAATAATTCATTAGAATATGATAATGCACATTGTAACAGAATAGAACAATCACCAAATTTTTTTTTGAAATTAAAAAATAAAAGTAAAAAGTATAAAGTAATCTAACCAAAAAAGATATTTAAAAGAATTTTGGAAAAAACAGAATAAGGATAATGATATTATTTTAGATACACAATCGATGTACTGAAGAATAATCCGGTAAAATGATGATATAAAATTAGATTATTTTACAAGTAGCTAAAAGAATAAAACTATAATATAAAATAAATGAAGTTTAATGAAACAATAAAGGTTAAATAAATAATAAAGATTTTTTTTTATATCAGTATTGAGAAGAAGTAACAGCTGACACTTGGTAGACAACTTCTTTATGTCTAGAAAATTCTATCTTGCCTTTTATTTTTTTCTCGCTGTGAAACGTATTCGGTCATTTTTTTAAAAATTAATTTTTTGTTAGAGATAAGAGCTAAAACTCGGTAAACAACTTCTTTATGTCTAGAAAATTCTATCTTGCCTTTTATTTTTTTCTCGCTGTGAAACGTATTCGGTCATTTTTTTAAAAATTAATTTTTTGTTAGAGATAAGAGCTAAAACTTTGCAGACAACTCCCCCATGTCTAGCAAATTTAACATTCGTCTCCCATTTTTATATATTTGGTTTAGAATGTTCGAAAATGCGTAATATGGTCATTAATATTAATTGAAAAGAACCTTGAATTAATTCAATCTGATCTCACAAAATATTTTAAATTACAAACTTTGTAGTTTGAATAGATAATTAGTATTAAACTCAAATAACTAGTTTATTTTTGAATAAAAATTATTTGAATTTATTCAATTTTGTGAATTTTCCTTCAAAAATCAAGTTTAAATATCTTATTTTGCCATATAATTATAAATACAATGAAACATATTCGAAATTGAAAAGAACGACTTTTTCTGTTCTTTCAATCATTCAATTTGAATTTTGCAATATTGGATTTCTCATTAAATAGCTATTAAAAACAACAAGCAATTTAACTTACATTCAAATTTATTTGTGTTATATTCAATCTTCTCAAAACTTATAATTTTCGGCTATAGCATGATTATATGCTATATAATATAATAAACCTATAATAGTATCATTCTTTCAATTATTTGAAGAGAAAGCCGAAAAAATCTATTTTCGATCTATAACAAAAAAAATTTACACTCTCTCACTTTGAAAACGTAGAAAATGCCAATCTATTGGTATACATTTTAGTTTTGTTAAGTTTACAAAACGATTACTCTAGATTTTAAAGATTTATCAAGAATTTAGAGAATATCCTTCTCAAAACAACTTCAATAGCGAAGGATTAGTATTGAATCGGATTTGTAACATAATTATAGTACATTACAATACAATTTCTCCGACTTTTAAATATTTTTGAAATATTTACAAAATATGCTCTTTCTATCATCGATACTTTAATACAGAGCAAATTTAGTAAATGTCATCACGTTATTTTTTCATAAATCGTTTTCAAACTTTTGAAATATTTATTTTAAACCAGTTTTCTACATTTAATATGTGAATTATATCAAAAGTAGATGGGCGATACTTGTAAATCTATTTAAACTATTAGTTTGCTATTATTGAAGAACTTTATAATTTTTTTTCTTATGTATGGAATTAAAGATAATTTTGCCGATTCCAACTGGTTTTTCTATATGAGTTAAATATGCCAAGTGAAATTGGACTTGCCAATATTGTAAATTGAAGTATGGACTATATATCGATTTTCATTGATTGATGAATAACTCGGAGTAATGTAATTGTTGATAATGAAAAATAGTTTTCAATTGCTGGTAAGGGCCAATGTATGTTCAATAGCTCCGAAAGCAAAAAATGCACGTTTAGAAAAAGACGACAACGATTAAATTACAAAATCGATAACGACGACGATTAAATTACAAAATCAATAATGACCCAGCAATTCAAGAATTTTCTCAAATACCATGAATTCTTTTGGTATTTTTTCATAACTAGTTTCAATGGGGATATCATTGCAATCATTCAGATTCAAAATAAAATAAAAAAAGATAAAAATAAAGTACTGAATAATTAAATAGTCCATACTTTAATTAATTACCATCCATTTAAAGTATATTCATGAAATTGTTTGGAATAATGAGCCAGTTAAGAAAAAAAATATTGATTGCTTCAATTTATAAGATTATATAATAACAATATATGATATTTGGTAATCTGAAAAAACGCGATTAATTATTATGCTGATAGATAGAAAAATTTGAAAAATTTTTCAATTATTGAAAGTTTTTTCAATCATCGCAATTAGAATGAAGTTTATTTAATTGCAAATAACATTTCAAAGAAGTTTAGAGACTGTGACTATAAATTGAGAGAACTATTTTTTTTTCTGAACATTTTTTGTTATTTTAAAAAGTGAATGATGTCGAAAATTTATTTATGAAAATATTAACAAGTACCAAATAAGAAACCAATAAAGTTGTTTTCAAAATAAAATTGAATGTATGCTAAATGGCCGTATTTTTAGGTTTTCCAAACTATCGAATGTAAAGCTGTTTTGCATTAAATTTATCATGAAATGGGGAAGATCATGAACGTAGGGATTTTCAGACATCCTTTGAAATGTATCAAAATTTATTGAGATTGAAGATATCTCAAAATTTAACTCGCAAAATCGTTCTTTATTTTGTTCCTATAGGAAAGCAGTTACTATTTGAAATATAGAATATTTCCTTCACAAAAATTTCAAAGTAACCGCTTTAATTAAATTATACCATATTTATACTGATAATGATCAGCTTGTTTGCGCCTCACGTATATCAAATTACCCCTCCTGAAAAGATCTCAAAGAGGACAACATCCCAAGCCAATAGAGACTATGAGAGAGTCAAAGTTAGAGTCCAAAATGCTGGTTCTAAACTTGAACGTGTAACTTCATATTTGGAGACGTTATTTGGTCCTCATCTCACAGCGTATTCACTGCTTAAGCATGCAAATGTTCTTAGTGAAAAACTCTCAATCAACCTTGATAGATTGGCAACTAGAAACAGGCAAGCATTGTTTTGTTGGTTTGCGGAAAACTGGGAAATCATTAGACATTACTTGCCTAATGTCAATGATGTACATATCGTTTCCCATAAACAAACAAATTTCGAAAAGCGCCAACCTGAACAGATTGATGTAACAGATTTATCTAATCTTCTTAACTATCATTAGATAACAATTATTTTCTGCTTTATATGTAAATTATCATGATTATTGCCTATTTAATACATTTTTTTACCATTTTTCTTTTGAGTTTCATTATTGACTAAGTGTCCAACAAGCCATTGTTATATTCTGATTCCAAATTATACCAGTTTTATATTTAAAAAACTGTAGTCCGGTTCAAATTAGATGAGATGATTTTAAAAATGATGAAATATACGATTAAAATGAATATTTCAGATGAAGAAAGTTGCGATGATGATAACGATGGACAAATAATATTTATAAATTCAATATAATTTTTTGAAAAGATGTTTTTAATCCGGCCTATCGTCCAGAGGCCAATTTATTCATTTAATATATATACATAGTTAGGTAGAAAATATTGGGGAGAAGCTTCCTAAACTTTTTAATCCCATAAATATGGTCATTATCTGGAATAAAGAGTTAAGCGTCATATGTCACTTTTTGTACTAAGGAAACATCAACTTTATGCGTTATGACTTTTCGATGAGGAAACAAGTGTTCACGTATTATAAACTTCCTTATTCCAATAAACCGACCCTAAACATAATTAATTCTAAGCATGATAATGGTCTCTTTTCTATGATAACCAAATCAATTTGGTTATCATAGTAAAGCACCAAAAACTGGAATAGGAATCGGCAATATGGAATCATGAAGCAACTCGGATAAAATAAATATGGAACATTCATACATCCATTCCCTATTTTTAACCATATTATATTTTCAAACAAAATTCTCGTACTATTTTCAATAAAATTTGCATAACCTTGTTATTACTCTTAGGCGAAAGATGATTTTAATGTTAATTTTATAGAAGAACTTTTAATGCATAATAAAATAACCATTTCCTATAAATTTAGACTTAAAACGGTGACAATA
Source organism: Trichomonas vaginalis G3 (assembly GCF_026262505.1). Taxonomy (NCBI): domain Eukaryota; phylum Parabasalia; order Trichomonadida; family Trichomonadidae; genus Trichomonas; species Trichomonas vaginalis. Next base: position 26,333,310 of record NC_067205.1, read on the forward strand.
AACAAGCTTTAGTCTAGAAATTAATTTTCTACTACTATAAATGCATCTTTATCTTTAATTAGAAAAAAATTTATCAATTTTATTATCCAGATGAAAAAAGAAGTGACATATGATATTTTATCTAATTTAAAATCTTTTATTGATTGTTTTTAAAAACTTTGCATTTTGTATGAGTATTTCATGTTTAAATCAGTATAAATACGCAAAATACTTATGAAATTCCAGCTGTTATTCAGTACTATTCATTTTTCAGCAATCATTAACTGTGGAAGAGTATGGCAAACGTTCGATAATGATCATGTATACTCAGATCATCAAGAATGAATTAAAGTCAATGCAGGGAAATGGATAATCCGATTAAAAACCCCAAAAAGGAAAAAGATATTATATGAACGTCTCACAAATGGTTAGTACTAAGCTCTTTCCTGATGATTGAATATTCTTTCATATTTTTGTATATTGTAAGGGATTTTCTCCCCAAATATATAATACCTTCCTTATAAACGATCTACTTTCTTTGAATACAAGTATAATTTTACATTTTAGGAAAAAAATTTATTTTTTCAAATTTATCTTATAACAATAGAGATTTATATATGTGTGTGTCAATATAGGCTTTAGTGGTATAAAATTGGGTAGATTTTGTTTTATTTTGAGTAAAAAATTCAAAAAATACTACCTCATTTTGCGTGCAAAGGAATAGTCAGAGCTATTTAATAACATTTTACGAATGAACTATGGAATTACTATAACTTTTGAAGAAATTTCAAAGTTAATAGAAGATTGTATTTTAGAAATCAGCTAAAAGAATGATGTGCATGCATCAAGCGTTAAAGTATCCTAATCAGAATATAGTAATATACAATGATTAGCAAAGCAGATTTGAATCGGCAAGAAGAGTTGCTTAAAAAATCAGTTGAGTCTTCTCTAGTTTCCACACTGCCTATTCCTGTTTAAGTGCGGTTATTCCTATTCCAGTTTTTGGTGCTTTACTATGATAACCAAATTGATTTGGTTATCATAGAAAAGAGACCATTATCATGCTTAGAATTAATTATGTTTAGGGTCGGTTTATTGGAATAAGGAAGTTTATAATACGTGAACACTTGTTTCCTCATCGAAAAGTCATAACGCATAAAGTTGATGTTTCCTTAGTACAAAAAGTGACATATGACGCTTAACTCTTTATTCCAGATAATGACCATATTTATGGGATTAAAAAGTTTAGGAAGCTTCTCCCCATTATTTTGTGATATATAACGTGCATTTAAAATGGGGTTACAGTTTGAAACATATAAACAATACTGAATGATTTGATGATAAATATGTCCAACAAAGATCTCTCTGTATATTTAATATGGTTCTGGAATTGATCAATCCTTTGCGAAGACGACAAATTGGTAAAAAAGGGGGTTGGCGTCCTAAGGCGTCCTAGTGTAAATTTCTCAAAATTGTGATATTTACATCACATTTTTGAAAGGTTTATGGGCGTCCTAAGGGAAAATTGAATAGCTAGGGCGTCCCGAATTTTCATTCTAAGATTTAAATATATTATATACTTAAGTATAATACAAGCAATATAAAAATTAAATTTTTATTATGTTAACTTATAAGAAATTTTTTTGAATTATCGTTGATTTATTGTAATCTTTCCAGGCTATACTTTTGAAATCAACTTTACATGTCATACGCATTAATGTAGTAGATGTCCAGGTGTAGCTATTATATCCCAGCAATATTGGTATTTTATCATTGTAAGATATCAAAATGAAGCGTTTTTTCAGATATAATTTTTCGTAAATTTTTCAAAAATAAGATGGTAAAAAAGCCTCGACTTGCTCGAAAAATAACAATTTTTTTACTTGTAAAAATAACCCTTTTACAGCATGGGCAGCTATTCAATCACTATTTCTTTTTCTAAAAGTATATTTTTCAAAAAAAATTAAGATCAAATTCGACAATTTCTTGATGAAAGCAAAAATATTACACATACTTCTCGATGCATGGGATAAAATATGCAATTATTCAATCAATTCGCATGATTTGAAAAAAAAATCTAAATTTGATAAAAATGTAGAAAATTTTTATTTTTAACTTGAGATTCGATTTTTTTGATCCAATTTGTGAATTTTTTTTGATCGGAATTTCAATTAATTTGTTGATCAAAAATGACCTCACAATGTTTGATCATAAGTGAAGTCATCTTCATGGGTATTTAGAAATTCCAAGAGAAATTGCTTATTTCTCGCAGATGTAATATCTGAGAAAATCGAATTTAAATATTCATAGAAACCCAAATCATTCTCCGGTTCGAATAATTCATCTGTTGCTTTTTCTGTTTTTTCTATGAATTTTAATAATTTGATTAATAAATCTTCATCAGGAAGAATTATTGCTGCATTTGTGATAAAATTCCATATTGAGGTAATATGGCAATAATTACATTTATAAAATGTAATTTTATCCAAAATTTTTTGGCAAATTCGCATAATAGCATTAATATTTGAAGCTGAGATTAAACCTGTGATTACTTCTGTAACTTTTGGAAAATCATCGCAATTTAATATCTCTTTATATTGAATTGAGAAATAAAAAAAATCAAATGGATTCATTTCTTCAATTTCAAGGAGATTGTAAAAATTGATAGAAGTGTTATTGCAACAAATTGTATTTGCAGCAAAAAAATTCATTTGCTCGATTCCATTTTTGGAATAAATTTGCTGGAACAATGTTAAATTAAAACAGTTGCTTAATTTTTCTTCATTGTTTTCATAAAAAAGTAACAAGTTTGCAACTGAAATTTCAAAATTTTGATAATTGCCAGTTATTTCAGTAAATATATATATTTGCTTTTCTTCATCTAAAAATGGCAAATATTGATTTGCAATATTAACTAAAGTTTGGGATAAATTGTTCCAGTTTGATTTTACAATTTGTGAGCACATTATGTAATATGTAAATTTATCCGCTTTGTAGGAATTTAAAATTGTTTGTTGTTCTGTTTCAGTTAAATTACTGAATTTTTCAAGATTAATATTGTGATAAAAAATAGAATCCTTGAAACATTCTGATATCTTTTCAATGTTTAAAACGGATGCTAAAAAATGTAAAAGAACTTCATCAGTCACTGTGATTTTTTTGAAAAATTTATCCCAATTCAAGCATCCAATTGATCTTTCTGTCATTGTACTTATGCATTGATAAAGTTGATTTAATGAATCCGAAGAATAATCATTATGCTTGACTAGTTGAGTTAGTTGATACAGACTGTCGTCAGCCATTTTAAAAAAATGAATAAAATTGTATAGTAAATTATATTTGTGAAATTTGTGACGCTACATTCAATCTAAGACCAATATCTCAAAGAATTCCTCATTTAAGTATTACTTTTCATTGTTTTTTAAAAAATATCTTTGCTTATTTGTTCACTTTTTTGACATTTATTATATGCTTTTTATCATATTTCCGATGATATGAATATATATTCTATATAAGAATGACGCTACATTCAATCTAAGACCAATATCTCAAAGAATTCCTCATTTAAGTATTACTTTTCATTTTTAATTCAATTTTCGAACGGTTTTCGTAAATTTTGCATCATTTCATTTTTTAATGGGAAAATCATCTATATTTAATCAAAAAAGAGCAAACTTTACAGACGAAAATAAAATATTTATCAGGGAACAATCTGATAAATACCAAAAATCAACATCGAGAGATGAAAAAACGAATATAATCAAACAAGTTCTTCAATATTTTAATATTAAATACGCCGAAAATGAATCTAAAGCTGTCAGAAGATATTTTAGTTATATTGCAGTTAAAAATATTCCCGCAGTTACTGGAAAATATCCTGATACAATTGTTCGCAAAGATATGCTTTATTCGCATGATCATACAAATATTATTAATTCAAATAATATTGAACGTTACTACCGTTGCATCGATCATTCTTGTCAAGCACGTTATTTAGTTAAAATTGAGAACAGTTCAGTTTCCGAAGATTTACAAAAGGAACATATACCCGAATGCAGACAATTTAAAAAGTTACAAAATGAAAAAAATGATCTTCATAAATCAATGACTCTGACAGAAATATACAATAAGGCAATGGCAAAATTTTCTGAAGACAACGGCACTTTTCAGCAGATTAAAAAATTTATGACAGAACTTGCTGTTGGTACTGATGAAAACCCATTAATTAAAGATTCATTGGTCAGGGAAGTTTATAATAAGTCCAGAAAATTTCTGTTGGAGAAAAAATTACAGACGATGAAATTGCTAATTTTTGTTTAATAAATGGCGAGCAGTTTTTCATTGGCCATGATTTTCAAGCAAATTGTGAGACGATGTTTTTTGGTTTTGAGAAGGCAATTCAATTTGCAAAAGAAGCCACAGATTTATTTTGCGATGGAACTTTTAAAATTACACCAAAACATTTTCAAAAAGGACAGATGCTAACAATTATGATTTGTGAACCTTCAACAAATCAATATCTACCACTTTTATTTATATTCATGAAAAACCGCACATTTGAATCTTATAAGAAGGCATTTGAATATATTTTTACTGTCAAGGGTATTCAATTTTCAAAGCTAATTCAAATTCATTGTGATTTTGAAAAGGGAATGATAGAGGCACTTCAACAAATTTTCCCTAAAGTCCGTATAATTGGATGCCTATTTCATTTCAAACAAGCTTTACACAGGAAACTTGTAGCACTTTATACAAAAAATTTCAATACTTTACAAAATTCTTTATTTAAGCTATATTCTATTACTCCATTCATGTCTCATGAAGAATTTGTACTTACAATGCATATAATTAATCAAAATAAAGTTGATTCGATCAAAGATTATATTGATTATTTCAACAAAGTTTGGTTGCCGCACTACAATTTAATATCTCAATATAATAATGCAACTGCAATATTCACTAATGATTGCCTCGAGAGTATGCATTCAGAATTTTCTTCGTTAAAACATCCAAACATTTATGAAGCTATTAAGAAGATATCTCAAATCCAATTAGATAAATATAACGCCATCAAAAATAACCAGAAGATCGAGCGCCATATAAAAACCGTTATCACTGATAGCTACAAAAATTATATTCTTGACTGCTTTCAAAAAGAACTTGAGAAAACAATTTTTTCTATCAAACAATACAACGTAAGTGATCTTTCTTTGGCTCAGAACGAGATTTCTCCATATGGTTCCATAGAATCGAGTTCATTGTTCGAAAATATTCCAGTTCATGATGCAGATATACTCAAATCGATCGATCTAACAGATAAAGATACAATGATCACTAAGTTTATTAATGAAAAAAGAGAAAAAATTATGGCATTATTTAATGAAACATTAAATCATCCAGATTTTAATTCATCCACTCCAATTCAAACTAATTTTGAGCAAGCCGATACAAATCAAGGTTCAGATGCTCCAATTCGCTCCGAAAATTCAAATATTGCAGACTCTACAGATTTAGAACCAGAAAATCAAAACCATCCTTCTACAAATCAAATGTCTAGTAATCTAGAACATAAGCTGGACCTTCTTGATCATATTGAAAAACAATTATCGAAAATGCGCTCGTTATTGGGAATTCTTCCTACTACAAATGCTATTGTTGGGCCGTCAAAACAAGTTTCAGTTAATAGCAAGCAAAATTCTGAAAAAAAAAAAAAAAATCTTCCATAACAACAAAATCAAACAATAAAAAACAAAATTCATCCGACAATCCTCCTAAACGTAAAGCTCCTATTTCGGAAAGGATTCTCAGCGATAATAACTTATATTTTCAAGTTCATCGAAAGAGATCGAAAAGCAAACGTTCCACATCTACAGAGAAAAAGAATTGATATATGAAGTCTAATTCCTTTTATAACTACTATATTTTTATTCTTATGACTAAAAAATAATATATTATTTAACAATTTTCATTTTTTTCTTTTAACAATTTCGTTTTATTTCCATTTATTGTTAAATGATTTTTAGCATACACCTTTCTTTGTTCATCTTCTAAATACAATTTATTTTTTCTTAGATATAATTCTATTCATTCAATTCGATCGTCATTTTTCAGTACATGATCGTAATTTTCAATTATTGATCGCGATTTTACTTCAGAATTTGTTCGCAATATTGCTTATCAAAATTATATCTCTATTCTCTCATTTCTGTTTAGTCAATATCATTACACTCCTATTGTCTAATAACATGCTATTAATTTTCTTAAAATTAAAAAAAAATATCAACTTTTAAAAACAGAAACTTAACATCCTTAGGTCAATGGATTTTGATGTGAGATACATTTAATCTGTTTTTCTTTTTTTATTTTAAATAATTGAATATTTATAGTTGTTATGGGTCTTACATCATGTAAAACGAATTTTCTTAAAGTAAATTTACTTTTTCTTCAATCTTTCTTACATATTTATTAAAAAAAATTATCCAAAAAAGATGTTTTAGAATGAAAAAAAATAGAAAAATCTTCATTTATAGTCTTTCTTGAATGTATACGTTTTGATTTTTTCTTTTTTAAAAAATTTAATTTCTAGAAAAATCGAGAAAAAATCATTTTCTTCTATTTTTTTAGGACGCCATACCCATTGAAATCTCTTCTCAGGACGCCATAAACTATTCAATTATGGTGTAAACTTCTCAAAAATTGAATAGTTTACATCAGGACGCCTTAGGACGCCAACCCTTTACGCGCCCCGAAAAATTAGATAATCTCAAATCATATTAATATATTTTAACAGCATCGTGATTCTTTGCATATAATTAAAAGAAAATTAAGTTTTAATTCCAATGTCTCATCAAATTAATAGAAAACATTTAAATAAATAACAATATTTTGATCAGGACTTCAAGTGGCTTGTTCTCTTCTCATACCCACTTGATTTCACATTCGTCTGCCCAACAGAGATCATTGAGTTCTCCAACAAGTACGAAGAATTCAAGAAGTTCGGTGCTGAAGTCCTCGGTGTTTCCGTTGACTTAGTTTACTCCCATCTTGCTTGGATCAACACACCACGTAAGGAGGGTGGCCTCGGTGGTATCAAGTACCCACTTATTGGCGACCTTGGTGCTAAGGTTGGCAAGGCTTACGGCTTCTACATGGAAGATGCTGGCCATGATCTTCGTGGCACAGTTATCATTGATCCACAGGGTATTGTCCGCCATGTCCAGATGAACCATCCAGATGTTGGCCGTAATGTTGATGAGATCATCCGTCTCGTCAAGGCTTACCAGTTCGCTGCTAAGCACGGCGAAGTCTGCCCAGCCAAGTGGCACGATGAAGGTGATGCTACAATCAAGCCAACACCAAAGGCTTCTAAGGAATACTTCCAGAAGGCTAACTAAATTGTCTACCTCCATGAGTAAACTTTCCTAATTTACAAATTTTCTTTATAGATCTTTTCTCAATATCTTATACCAAAAGTACATATCTAAATTTTGAAAATCTCAATATCTGAAGATATTTTTTCTTAATTTTTCATGGTTACATAATTTGAGTGAGAATTCATCATGTTGGCCTGCATATCTTGCTACCTAGATAGATTTTGTTCGGCAGAAAATTCCAAATTTTTTTCATTTTTCAGATTATAATTTAAAAATTCTAGGAAATTATCATCATTTTCAGAAAAATGAAAATAATTTGGAAAAATTCCTATCCATGGATACATTCTATTTTAGGCAATTAATATTTTGATGTGTAAAAAATTTATCAAAATATGTTTTTCAATGATCAATAATTAATAAAGGATAAGATCTTTATTATCTCTTCAATACTATATAAAATTAGAATGGATCTATGTAGTAAACATAAATTACTTTGTAAATTTGCATAAACGATACTGTTTATTCCTATTTCGAGATCAGTAAAGATGATAACAAATGATATCTCGAAATACATAAGATAACTATATTATATAGCGGAACGGTATGAAAAATTACGTCGAATGTTGCTGTTTAATTCGGAATGTAAATTGTCTTTATTTAGGGAATTCAATATCTAGGTAATAGCTAGATTGAGTTTTAATTAACATCATGATTACATAAAGTTTTGTCCTATAATGTATATCTCGTAATGAAGAATACAGCTTGATATATATTGTTGCTATTATTTTGGGATCTTTCGATTCTAATATAGAATATATCGTACGCACTAAGTTATATTCGAATTGTGAGGCAAGGTTTCCATGATGTTTATTTTATTTCATGATTTTTTTTGATTTCTCTTTGAAAAGTAATGATATAACTAGGTTATGATCACTAAATCATGAAAATAAGTTTCAGGATAATGAAAGAGAGAAGATTGCGATCAATATCATTGAATGTTCATGATCAGTAATGAAATTTCGACAAAAATTATTTTTGAGTTAATATTTGAATTAACACATACAAATTTTTGATAAGAATAATTGAAAAAGGGGATCGGAAATTCAGAATTTAAAGTGGGTCATTGCCTACATTTAGGTTTTGATTCCATCTCCAAGCTCTACATCTCAGGACTGTTTTCTCAGATGGAAGGGCATCAATATTCTCAAGGATTGTCTGAATAATCTCTTAATATTGAAATGATTCGATATATAAATTATCAGAAAGGCAAAAATTGAGTACAGAGACACAAGGAATACTCAAAATTAGACCATACCAGATAGATTTTTCAATATTTTTACGATTTATTTCAAAATGACAATTTCTCCAACAATATTTACCTTTTACTAGCTCATCAATGATTAGCAAATAGTCGTTGATCTTATATTAATAACTTAATTCCCATCATAACAGGTTTTAGTTATTTTTTCAAAAAGCCCATAAAAAAACGAAACAAATACACTTAGATCATTAAAACACACATGCATCAGATTCAAATATCATCATGACAGCCATTAAAAGCCCATTTCAAAACTTACAGTCGAACCTTATTTTGAAAAAATTGATTTTTACGAGAAATGACACAGATATTATGATAGACAACTTATAGGAGAGTTCGGAAACCATGTTATTTCCTGTAGAAATTCCTATCCGAATTTTCTCGGATTTTTGGGCGCGTAAAGGGTTGGCGTCCTAAGGCGTCCTGATGTAAACTATTCAATTTTTGAGAAGTTTACACCATAATTGAATAGTTTATGGCGTCCTGAGAAGAGATTTCAATGGGTATGGCGTCCTAAAAAAATAGAAGAAAATGATTTTTTCTCGATTTTTCTAGAAATTAAATTTTTTAAAAAAGAAAAAATCAAAACGTATACATTCAAGAAAGACTATAAATGAAGATTTTTCTATTTTTTTTCATTCTAAAACATCTTTTTTGGATAATTTTTTTTAATAAATATGTAAGAAAGATTGAAGAAAAAGTAAATTTACTTTAAGAAAATTCGTTTTACATGATGTAAGACCCATAACAACTATAAATATTCAATTATTTAAAATAAAAAAAGAAAAACAGATTAAATGTATCTCACATCAAAATCCATTGACCTAAGGATGTTAAGTTTCTGTTTTTAAAAGTTGATATTTTTTTTAATTTTAAGAAAATTAATAGCATGTTATTAGACAATAGGAGTGTAATGATATTGACTAAACAGAAATGAGAGAATAGAGATATAATTTTGATAAGCAATATTGCGAACAAATTCTGAAGTAAAATCGCGATCAATAATTGAAAATTACGATTATGTACTGAAAAATGACGATCGAATTGAATGAATAGAATTATATCTAAGAAAAAATAAATTGTATTTAGAAGATGAACAAAGAAAGGTGTATGCTAAAAATCATTTAACAATAAATGGAAATAAAACGAAATTGTTAAAAGAAAAAAATGAAAATTGTTAAATAATATATAGGGTGTCCAAAGGTGCGTTTAGCACAGCGCTCTATATGAGACTATTAAAGGAGATATATGCTGATTATAAATATATAATAAAAAATATGAATTTATGTATATGATGAGTAAGTTGTATTTTGGCGCCATGCCGGGATATAAAATGAATTTTGAGACAAGAGGCGGTTTCGCGGGAAATTTTGGCGTTTTTTTTTCATTTTTTTAATGAATCATAAAGAAAACATCCTCGCTCTTGCAAAAAAATGCAAAGACTGTAAAAAAATCTACGAGACATTGGTAAAATGCTTCGGTATGGATGCTCCTAGCTATTCCACTGTAACGTATCATGTTAGGATGTATCACTTCATGAACAAAAAGGCGCCCATCATAAAATTGACAAAAAATCGCCGGATCAAAGAAAAATCAAAGCGATTCTTCAAGCGCTAGATGAAGACCCAAGAGCATCACTCAGAAGGATAGAGGAGATGACAAAGATACCACGTACAACAGTCAGTTATTATCTGCACAATTATTTGAACTACAAACTAGCGCTATACACGTTGGGTTCCGCACAACCTTAATTCAGTTCAAAAAAAATCTAGAGTCCAATCTTCGAAAGAGCTCCTCTCTATATGGGTGCGTACCAATCCAAGAAGTTTCGCTTTTTAGTAACAGGGGACGAGTCTTGGTTTCAATATGCAACAGAAGCCAAAATCATGTGGATCCCGAAGGATGAAAATCCGCAAACATTCCCGAAGAAAAAATTGACACACCAATGATGATGTTGTCGGTTTTTGGGGCGTGAATGGCATCATCGCAATTGATATTCTTCAAAAACCTAATACGATGAATGCTCAGTATCTAATTGACAATGTTCTTACTCAAATTATCAATTCTGATGAGTTTGAGAAATCCAAACAACAAAAACAAAAGTTTGCAATTCATTTTGATAATTCAAGAGTTCACAAAAGTCATAAGGTAATGAATTACTTGGTGGAAAACAATGTCAAAGTTGTTCCAACCCAATTTATTCACCTGATATTGCACCCTCTGACTTTTATTTATTCGGCACGCTAAAAAAGAGAGCTGAAGGACGCGAATTCGCGAGTCCAGATGATCTTGAAAATTTTGTAAGAGAGCAATTTGAGCAATTTTCTCATGATGATTTAAAGCGTGTCTTTCAAGCCTGGATCGATCGCTGCGAACGCGTGATTGAATCCAATGGTGATTATATTTAAATAAACTTTATATATATGTAACTTGTTTATTTCTATTCGCAGTATTCAGGTTTGTGCTAAACACACCTTTGGACACCCTATATTATTTTTTAGTCATAAGAATAAAAATATAGTAGTTATAAAAGGAATTAGACTTCATATATCAATTCTTTTTCTCTGTAGATGTGGAACGTTTGCTTTTCGATCTCTTTCGATGAACTTGAAAATATAAGTTATTATCGCTGAGAATCCTTTCCGAAATAGGAGCTTTACGTTTAGGAGGATTATCGGATGAATTTTGTTTTTTATTGTTTGATTTTGTTGTTATGGAAGATTTTTTTTATTTTTTTCAGAATTTTGCTTGCTATTAACTGAAACTTGTTTTGACGGCCCAACAATAGCATTTGTAGTAGGAAGAATTCCCAATAACGAGCGCATTTTCGATAATTGTTTTTCAATATGATCAAGAAGGTCCAGCTTATGTTCTAGATTACTAGACATTTGATTTGTAGAAGGATGGTTTTGATTTTCTGGTTCTAAATCTGTAGAGTCTGCAATATTTGAATTTTCGGAGCGAATTGGAGCATCTGAACCTTGATTTGTATCGGCTTGCTCAAAATTAGTTTGAATTGGAGTGGATGAATTAAAATCTGGATGATTTAATGTTTCATTAAATAATGCCATAATTTTTCTCTTTTTTCATTAATAAACTTAGTGATCATTGTATCTGTATCTGTTAGATCGATCGATTTGAGTATATCTGCATCATGAACTGGAATATTTTCGAACAATGAACTCGATTCTATGGAACCATATGGAGAAATCTCGTTCTGAGCCAAAAAAAGATCACTTACGTTGTATTGTTTGATAGCAAAAATTGTTTTCTCAAGTTCTTTTTGAAAGCAGTCAAGAATATAATTTTTGTAGCTATCAGTGATAACGGTTTTTATATGGCGCTCGATCTTCTGGTTATTTTTGATGGCGTTATATTTATCTAATTGGATTTGAGATATCTTCTTAATAGCTTCATAAATGTTTGGATGTTTTAACGAAGAAAATTCTGAATGCATACTCTCGAGGCAATCATTAGTGAATATTGCAGTTGCATTATTATATTGAGATATTAAATTGTAGTGCGGCAACCAAACTTTGTTGAAATAATCAATATAATCTTTGATCGAATCAACTTTATTTGATTAATTATATGCATTGTAAGTAAAATTCTTCATGAGACATGAATGGAGTAATAGAATATAGCTTAAATAAAGAATTTTGTAAAGTATTGAAATTTTTTGTATAAAGTGCTACAAGTTTCCTGTGTAAAGCTTGTTTGAAATGAAATAGGCATCCAATTATACGGACTTTAGGGAAAATTTGTTGAAGTGCCTCTATCATTCCCTTTTCAAAATCACAATGAATTTGAATTAGCTTTGAAAATTGAATACCCTTGACAGTAAAAAATATATTCAAATGCCTTCTTATAAGATTCAAATGTGCGGTTTTTCATGAATATAAATAAAAGTGGTAGATATTGATTTGTTGAAGGTTCACAAATCATAATTGTTAGCATCTGTCCTTTTTGAAATGTTTTTGGTGTATTTTAAAAGTTCCATCGCAAAATAAATCTGTGGTTCTTTTGCAAATTGAATTGCCTTCTCAAAACCAAAAAACATCGTCTCACAATTTGCTTGAAAATCATGGCCAATGAAAAACTGCTCGCCATTTATTAAACAAAAATTAGCAATTTCATCGTCTGTAATTTTTTTCTCCAACAGAAAAATTTTCTGGACTTAATAAACTTCCCTGACCAATGAATCTTTAATTAATGGTTTTCATCAGTACCAACAGCAAGTTCTGTCATAAATTTTTAATCTGCTGAAAAGTGCCGTTGTCTTCAGAAAATTTTGCCATTGCCTTATTGTATATTTCTGTCAGAAGTCATTGATTTATGAAGATCATTTTTTTCATTTTGTAACTTTTTTAAATTGTCTGCATTCGGGTATATGTTCCTTTTGTAAATCTTCGGAAACTGAACTGTTCTCAATTTTAACTAAATAACGTGCTTGACAAGAATGATCGATGCAACGGTAGTAACGTTCAATAGTATTTGAATTAATAATATTTGTATGATCATGCGATAAAGCTATCTTTGCGAACAATTGTATCAGGATATTTTCCAGTAACTGCGGGAATATTTTTAACTGCAATATAACTAAAATATCTTCTGACAGCTTTAGATTCATTTTCGCGTATTTAATATTAAAATATTGAAGAATTGTTTGATTATATTCGTTTTTTTCATCTCTCGATGTTGATTTTTGGTATTTATCAGATTGTTCCCTGATAAATATTTTATTTTCGTCTGTAAAGTTTGCTCTTTTTTGATTAAATATAGATGATTTTCCCATTAAAAAATGAATGATGCAAAATTTACGAAAACCGTTCGAAATTGAATTAAAAATGAAAAGTAATACTTAAATGAGGAATTCTTTGAGATATTGGTCTTAGATTGAATGTAGCGTCATTCTTATATAGAATATATATTCATATCATCGGAAATATGATAAAAAGCATATAATAATGTCAAAAAAGTGAACAAATAAGCAAAGATATTTTTAAAAAACAATGAAAAGTAATACTTAAATGAGGAATTCTTTGAGATATTGGTCTTAGATTGAATGTAGCGTCACAAATTTCACAAATATAATTTACTATACAATTTTATTCATTTTTTTAAAATGGCTGACGACAGTCTGTATCAACTAACTCAACTAGTCAAGCATAATGATTATTCTTCGGATTCATTAAATCAACTTTATCAATGCATAAGTACAATGACAGAAAGATCAATTGGATGCTTGAATTGGGATAAATTTTTCAAAAAAATCACAGTGACTGATGAAGTTCTTTTACATTTTTTAGCATCCGTTTTAAACATTGAAAAGATATCAGAATGTTTCAAGGATTCTATTTTTTATCACAATATTAATCTTGAAAAATTCAGTAATTTAACTGAAACAGAACAACAAACAATTTTAAATTCCTACAAAGCGGATAAATTTACATATTACATAATGTGCTCACAAATTGTAAAATCAAACTGGAACAATTTATCCCAAACTTTAGTTAATATTGCAAATCAATATTTGCCATTTTTAGATGAAGAAAAGCAAATATATATATTTACTGAAATAACTGGCAATTATCAAAATTTTGAAATTTCAGTTGCAAACTTGTTACTTTTTTATGAAAACAATGAAGAAAAATTAAGCAACTGTTTTAATTTAACATTGTTCCAGCAAATTTATTCCAAAAATGGAATCGAGCAAATGATATTTTTTGCTGCAAATACAATTTGTTGCAATAACACTTCTATCAATTTTTACAATCTCCTTGAAATTGAAGAAATGAATCCATTTGATTTTTTTTATTTCTCAATTCAATATAAAGAGATATTAAATTGCGATGATTTTCCAAAAGTTACAGAAGTAATCACAGGTTTAATCTCAGCTTCAAATATTAATGCTATTATGCGAATTTGCCAAAAAATTTTGGATAAAATTACATTTTATAAATGTAATTATTGCCATATTACCTCAATATGGAATTTTATCACAAATGCAGCAATAATTCTTCCTGATGAAGATTTATTAATCAAATTATTAAAATTCATAGAAAAAACAGAAAAAGCAACAGATGAATTATTCGAACCGGAGAATGATTTGGGTTTCTATGAATATTTAAATTCGATTTTCTCAGATATTACATCTGCGAGAAATAAGCAATTTCTCTTGGAATTTCTAAATACCCATGAAGATGACTTCACTTATGATCAAACATTGTGAGGTCATTTTTGATCAACAAATTAATTGAAATTCCGATCAAAAAAAATTCACAAATTGGATCAAAAAAATCGAATCTCAAGTTAAAAATAAAAATTTTCTACATTTTTATCAAATTTAGATTTTTTTTTCAAATCATGCGAATTGATTGAATAATTGCATATTTTATCCCATGCATCGAGAAGTATGTGTAATATTTTTGCTTTCATCAAGAAATTGTCGAATTTGATCTTAATTTTTTTTGAAAAATATACTTTTAGAAAAAGAAATAGTGATTGAATAGCTGCCCATGCTGTAAAAGGGTTATTTTTACAAGTAAAAAAATTGTTATTTTTCGAGCAAGTCGAGGCTTTTTTACCATCTTATTTTTGAAAAATTTACGAAAAATTATATCTGAAAAAACGCTTCATTTTGATATCTTACAATGATAAAATACCAATATTGCTGGGATATAATAGCTACACCTGGACATCTACTACATTAATGCGTATGACAGGTAAAGTTGATTTCAAAAGTATAGCCTGGAAAGATTACAATAAATCAACGATAATTCAAAAAAATTTCTTATAAGTTAACATAATAAAAATTTAATTTTTATATTGCTTGTATTATACTTAAGTATATAAAAAAAGGTAGTGGGGCTTCCAGGCGCGTTGCGCCCTCTAGCCCCGAAGATGTTTAGTATAAATGAAGTTTTTATTCGGAGGGCTTCCAGGCGCGTTGCGCCCTCTAGCCCATAAGAAATTTTGCCCAAGACCCAAGAGGAGGACCGAACCCCAGCCGACCAGCCGGTGACAAAACCAAAACCGTTGTTATTTACATCATATTAATGGTGTCACTTTTCACAAATTATATGTGTTTTCATGTTTTGTCACTTTTCTGTCACTTTTCGGGTAAAAACATTTTTATTATTATATATAAATGAATTTTACAAAACCGCTGTTACCGTTCTTTGGAAATAAGAGTAGATGTAAAGAGATTATATTGAGAGAACTTAAGAAACTACCGAATGGTCTAACATTTGTAGATTTGTTCGGTGGAAGTTTCTATATATCCCATTTATGTCATACCGTATTTCCTGACTCAAAGATTATATGCAATGACTTCGACAACTATATGGACCGTCTCAAACATATTCCAGACACAAATAATATATTGAAAGAGTTAAAAGAAAAGATACCTATAGGTAAGATGGAACGTATACCATTAGATAAGAAAAATATTGTGAGAGAGGTTTTGAAAAAAGCAGAATATATAGACTGGGATAGTATATCTGCTAGACTATTATATAGTGGTGCTATAAGAGTTCATGACATTGAAACACTTATGTCAAAAGTTTTATATCTTAACTATACAAATGTTTTCAAAGAGGACATAGAAAAATATATTGAGGGTATAGAGTTTGTGAGATGTCATTGGACAGAGTTGTATGAAAAATATAAAGACAAGGAAAATGTTTTCTTTATAGTGGACCCGCCGTTCTATAACACATGGGATTTTCAATACCAAGTAGACTGGACTTTGAGAGACTCTTTTAGAAACTTTAGACGTTATACATAACCATCCATGCTTTTACTTTACATCCGATAAAAGTGGTTTGGAACCGTTATGAGATGGTTAGAGGACATACATGACTATGAGTTTATATATGACAAGATAGAATATGAGAGAGTCCTATAAACGGAGAAAGTGTCACAATAAAGAAATTTTATTAGTAAGTAAATGTGGTTTGAAATAGGACTACTTGTTTTAGGTTTTTTCCATTGTGTCATTTATTTATTTGACGTGGCAGAAAAGTACAGAGAATATGAAGATGAACCAATGCCTGCAAATGTTCAGCATATGTACTCGTAGAGATATTTTTATCTAATATTAAATGGACGCACAGAACTTAGCGAATGCACAGCAACCTGGACAACCAAACCCAGAGAATATTCCAAATGAAGTTAGAATACAAACTGCAATGGCAAACTATGGTCAAGTGCCAACAGATGTACAAATGCAAACTGCCATGTCAAATGACGCTGCGTTAGGTTTGCCACCATGGTATGCAAATATGAGATGGAAAGAGTTTTATACAAACCCTGAAGTGGGATATAAACAACTTTATGCAGATGACGCGAACACAGGAGTTGACCCAGAATATGTTTTCTACCAGAGGAGAAACAGAATGTATGAGCTCCAGTTAAAGAATGCTATGGAACTCAACAGGAAACGTAAGAGACTAGGTGGACATTAGATTTTTACATATAGTAAAATGGGTTTCTTCAGTAGTATTGGAAACTTCTTCAGAAGAGTTGGAAGAGGTATATGGAATGGAATAAAACCGTAGGAAGAGGAATTTGGAACGGTGTCAAAAATATTGGTAAAGAGTAGGTCAGTTCGTTGGTATTATACCTAAAGACCCTGAACCAGAAGAACAAGCCCCTGTTATACAACAGCCTGAACCTGCACCACAGTCAAGTTGCAACCAAATCCAACACCTCAACCGTATTAAAAATTATATTTTTACCGTTCGATAGTAGTTGTATATGAAACTAAGTTCTAAGTAAAACGCATGGTATAATGGAATTATTCTTTTTCTTCCATCTGTAGTAAAACCATACTTGAAAGTCTGAAATACTTCCACTTGGTGTTCGTATAACTTTGTAGGTTTTTCGTAAAAGTCATTTGCCAAGCATAAGAAAGAGTTTTGGGCGCCAAAAAATGAAGCATGAACAATAATGCATCTTGGTCGAAAACATCTTTAAATAAATATGGTTCATCTCTTGCATATCGACTGTAGATATTTGCTAAAGGAGGTTCAACTTTCTGATTTAACATTCTTTGCAAATAATACCATGACATTGCAGTGAATTCTGTATATATTTGTTCGTCTTTATTTGGATTGTCTTCGTAGATTTGAAATGACACTTGTGAATTTTGTTTGTCATATACAATTCTCACATAAAGTGTGCTATCGGTATTCGCATATTCATCAGCATATTTTGCATAACATGAATTTATTTTATCTTCTATATTTTTTAATGCAGTCTGTAGAGAAGATTAGAGGTCAACTTGTGTATTAGCTCAATTTTTCCCACATTTTTCGTTGCCTTCAGATGTATAATCTATTGAAACCTTACAATAAATGGAAAACTTTTATCTTCTACAGACACAAACTTTATTCTTCGAAAGCCAATAGCTTTTGTGACAGATGGGTCTCTTAACCATCTTAATGGGTAGTCAAAACGATAGCCTTCATGCTTTATAGTATCTGTCTCAAACTTTTGACGCGACATTAGTAAAAAGTTCATCTAATGGTTTAGTTGTAGCAACTCTAGAATTTTCTTTTTCTATTGGAAGCATATTTTATCTATAATAAAAATGTCAAATGAAACAGCGTCTATGAGAGAAATACAACACAACCGACAACTCATTATGCAAGCTCTAAATAAGAACACAACAAACTTTTCAACTATTCTAAGATATCTGAGTCATTGAAAGGGAGTGACTTAAACTGACATTAAACCCTATAACAGATGAGTTTCTATTTCAAGACAATAAGAACAATATTGTCTGTATAAATCAACAAAAGGAACTTTAAACGAGAAACCTATAAATGAACTTCTTTTGAAAGCAGATGTTGACAACAAAGCTGACAAAGAATATGTAGACAATGCAATAGCAAAAGAAGAAGAAAGAGCTAACAATGCTTATGCAACAAAAGAAACATACTCATCCTGAACTAGCAGACAAAACATATGTTGACAATAAAATGTCAAGTGAAGTGACAAGAGCTGAAAACGAATATTCTAAAAAGACTCATATACATTATATTAACCAAATACCAAGTCTTAAGGAAACATTAGAGACCAAAAGCAGATAAGACTCATACACATTCTATATCTGATATTACAAACTTACAAGAAACCTTAAACAGGAAAAGTGACGTTGGACATACAATACCATTGCAAATATTACAAACTTACAAGAAACCTTAAACAGGAAAGTGCCGTTGGACATACACATACCATTGCAAATTCACAAACTTACAAGAAACCTTAAACAGGAAAAGTGCCGTTGGACATACACATACATCTTCTGAAATAACAGACTTAAACGTTAGCCTTGAAAATAAAGCAGATAAAACATATGTCAATGAAATATACCAAAGTTTGATAGGAACAAAAAATATTGAAAACTATTGTTGGTGACTTTTCTGTCAATGAAGAAAATAAATATTTTAGATGGCAGTTGGTACCAGTCCTTAGAAAATGGTACACGGCATAAACTCATTCCGAAAAATAACAATGAAATGTATGTAAGCTATAAAAAGAATGATGGTACACAAGTTAAAGTTCCATTAGACAACAACTGCTACTTAAACTTATATGGAGACGAACAAAGAAATATTTAAGAGTTTATGAAATGGTGGATATGATATTACCTGACCCAGCTCCAGCACCACATTATTATGATATGGAGATGACGACAGAACACCACATGTAGATGAACAAAAGCTAACATTATATTTAGATTATTATAGATATAAAAGAATAATGCAATAGAAAAAACGAGAATAGTATATTATTATACAGATGACAGAAATAAATATTATAGTCAAGATTTTACCTACCCTGAAAACATAAGATTATTTATAAAAAATATTCTGACACAAACCAGAAGAAACCTGAAATAGTTGCACTATATTTTAAGTTCAAAAGAGACAATCCTATAATATCTCATATTGTTTGATTTAATGAACCCAGTAGGTTCTATTTATACATCTATGGATGCAAGAGGTCCTCAAATAATGTTTGGTGTTGGTGCATGGGAACAAATAGTCGACAGGTTTTTGTATTGTGCAAACTCTTCAAAGGAAATAGTGGAAGTAAAACGATTTCAGGTGAAAATTTACCTGCACACAGTCATTACATAGATTTAAGTACATCTCAAGCAGTTGGCATAAGCATAGATATTGGATTGGTTCAGAATGACAAAAGGTAAAGGATATGATGTTAAAGACGACGTTAAGTTTACTATAAATTGTTACTGGGATGACACGCAGGGAGAAGGAAACCATACACATTTCGTTTCAGGATATACGCAAACAACGGGACAAAGTAAAGAATACATGCCACCTTACATGACAGTTTACGCATGGTATAGAATTGCTTAGTCGTCATTTTCAACTTCTTTAGCATATTCGTCAGGAGTTGTCTTATATTTGTTAGGAACTGTCTTTGAAAGTATACCACCTTGAACTTTGACAAGTTTGAAACGAGGTCTGACAATAGTAGTTTTATCTTCTGCTTGCAGTGTGTACATTTTGCCATGTTTGCCTAAAACTTCATAATATTCTCTTGTATACTTTCTTCTATTTTTACGAACACGAATGTGAGTACTGTCGAGTTCCCATTGTTGTCATAGTCAATAGTATTTTCATATGGGTCGCGTTTAGGTATTTCTATTTTTACTTGTCACCTTTCTGAAGTTTGAAGCCCGGCATTCTTTCTTGTTTGTCTCTTTTGACTAAATTATTAAATATATAGTCTTTCTCTAAGTCAGGGTTGTTTTTCATTTTCTTCGGGGAGTGGTTTCCCAAACCTTTTTGTTTACGGTTATTGTAAATATTTAAAACTTGTCTCATCTTTGCCTGGGAGAAGTGTCTATATTTGTCGTCATATGACATTTCATTTGCTTCACCACCTTGTGGTTGGTTTAAGTCTCTTAACATTTTTATACATCCGTCAATGACACCAAGAGCAGAATGGTTTTGGTCGACAAGAAATATTGGTTTACATTTTTTGAACGCAGATAGTTTTTTACATCATCTGATTTGAAAGAACTTTCACAGTCAGATGTCAGTTTTGTTGGATGGTATTTGTCAACGAATATTGTCAAAGCAGTTTTCACATCTAAAATATTTTGGACCATAATGGTATGGCTTCACAGTATCTTGTGTTTTGACCAACAAATATTAACCAGTATGGTGGTCCATCTTCTCTATACCTCGGAATGTTTTCCAAGATATCCATAAACCAAGCATTGGTGTTGAACTAAAGTTTTTATCATGAGTGCTTTCTTTGTCGCTTTAGAAACATAGGGGTCCTTGTTCGGATTCGTCATTTTTTACCCTATAAGAAATGGGTTTATTTGGCGCGATTAGCAGGAGTCGCATCTAGATTTTTACCCGCAGTGGGAACAATAGCCAGAGTGCATTTGGAATTGGAAGGAAGATTTTGAGTACATTAGGTATACTTAAAGAGAAAGCACAACCTATTATACAAACTGTACAGAAAGGTTGGGATGTAGCACGAGATGCAACAAATCTTATTCCAAATCCTGAAACAAGAGGAAAAGTTCAAGGATGGATGGACAATGTAGGAAGACAAGCAGGAAACTATTATAACAAAGCAAATGACTACTATAACCAAGCAGGACACTATATGGACCAAGGTGAAAGATTCTTTAACAGAGGATATAACCATGCACAACAATGGGTAAGCAATAACCAACCGCAACCACCTCAAACTTGGGAAATGTAAGGTTTTTAACTAGGATGAAATGAACAATGCAGCATTGAGACAAATGAGTTCAAGATGGATTTGTCGGCTTCCAGCATTTAAACCGATACCATATAGTCAGGCTCAGCATGTGAAACTGAATGATATTATTAAAGGAACCATCCCACCTCCACAACAACAACCAGTTGAAAACAAACCAAACTAAAATTTTTTACTGAGATGACATGACCGAAGAAGTTGAAACGGTAGATTTGACACCACAAACAAAAAGTTCAGAACCATTGTCAAAACCTGTCAAAGAACTTACAGATGAAGAGAAAAATTCAATAATAGAAAGTGCCAGGTCTGGAAATACAAACCCTAACTATAAAGTCACTTTTCATAGAAATGGAACGGCTAGTATCTCAAAAAAGAAACAGACTCTCACAAATAAAATATTGAAGTCTGAAGGAGCTTTCGAGACAACAGATGGAAAAGTTTACTTCACTGACCAACAGTTCATTATAGAACATCTCATTGACTTAGAGTCGAAATATTCTAAACTTTACAACAAACACAAAAAGTTGAAAGGAAAACAAAAACAAATGGCATATGATATTTATGAAGATGTTGACGACACAACTGTTCCTGCAAGTGAAGTAAAGTCAGAGGAACCGAAAAGTGACGAAAAACCGATAGAAGAAGAAAAACCAAAAACCAAAGTTTAGTTTCCAAACTAAACCAAGTCAACCTTCATTAGCTGGTATGGGTTGGCGTCAAAGACTTATGGCAGCAGGCGGTTATGTAAAGTAAAGAAAAAAATTTTATTTTATAAAAATGCCCATATAGAATGGAAAGTCTGCTAGAATAAAAGCAGAGTTACAAAGATATGGTTGGAGAGTTTCGAAGAAGTTTAAATATAGGAAGGGAAAGCCAATAAAAGTCTATGACAAATTGGCAGGTCTTACCTACGAATTAGATTTGGAAACAGCACGTGCCAATTATCCAAACAGACTAGAGAGGTTAGAAGAAGAACGTCTTATGGACATGCCTTTCGATGTTAGTGAACCTCAAGTTGAAGGACACGACGGCTTTGCCAGATTCTACTGAAACATGACGAACAATTGCATCCTTTGAGAAGGAAAAAAGGAAAAGGTGAAGACGCACATGCTCCCATGGAAAGAACAAGATATGCATATGAAAAGTATCGTGAAGTTAGAAGTCAAATTACATCTGGTCGAACCTTTACAGTAAACTTTGACGAAGGAAAGAACAAAGAAGGCTTCATGGGAGTACTTGCTGCATCAAGACGAAATAAGAAAGGACACAATCTCAGATTGACCATAACAGATTTGGATGGTCACATTTACTATGCACATGGCAATGAACAAACAGCCGCAAAACTTCTTGACGCTTTCAAGACTACAAAGAGAGAACAAATGGTTGACTCCGACTCAGACATTTTGAATGCAATTGAAGGAATTGCAAGTGTCAAGTTCGAATGGTACCAACCTAACCCTCAAGCAGTCAGACAACATGCTGGATACTTCCCGTTCATAAATAAGTCTGACATTGACTTGACAAGGTATGGAATTTACAATTCAATTGAAACAATTGTCAACGAACCTTGCATTCTTACATGTCTCAGGAACTCTGGTCTTGTTACAGATGAGAAGATGAAGTATCTTGAGTCATGTGTGAAGACAAGGTACATTCTCAGAGGTCAATTGGCAAAAATTGCACCGTTGGCAAATGTCAATATCCGAGTCAACATACCTACAGCTAAAGGTTCTTCACATGACGACTATGTTGTTGACAAAGACTTACCATGGTTGAAGATTGTAATTGTCCACAACCACTTCATGTTGAACGAAAGTCTTACAAACCCATTCTTTGGTAAAAGTAAGTGCAACATTGTCAGAGCTGTAAACATTCTTTTCGAGAAAGGTTTGTTGGAACCAATTCCAGATGACAAGCTGACAGAAACTTTTGTACCAAAAGACGAAACAAACTTTTCATTGTTAGCAAGACCAAAAGTTGTTCCAGACAAAGTTCTAGTACAAAAGAAGTACACAGTTCCACAAGGGGTTGGTATGTTCGGATACCAACCTGAACCAGAAGAACTTCCAATGAGGTTGCAAGAACTTCAAGATGCTATAAACAAACTTCCATTGAGACATCCAATTGACGTCAAATTGTATTGGAGAGCATCTGAGTTAGGTCAGAAGGTTTTATATGAAACAGGTTGCTTCGACGATGTTTATGAGATAACAGGAGAAGTTTCTCAGAAGATAAGAGACTCACTTGAATTTCCACAAACTGGACCAATTGGTTGCGACAAGTTCGACTCAGATGAAAAGATATACTATGTCGACCTTAACGCTGCATACATGAGGTTTGTCCAATATATTCCGACTGGAATTCCAAACGAAGATGGTGAGTTCCCGGGAAGGAACTATACAGTTGGAAAAGTCATACAACAACTGTATGATATTAGGAAAGCTTCAAACCCCAAACTTGCAATGACACTCAAATTGCTTATGAATTCGACATGGGGATATTCCATTAAGAAACCTCAAGAGATGAAGAGTAAACATTATGAGAAGGTCGACAACTTTGTTGAAAGGTTTTCTCCTTTTGTTTTGAAGTACGAATTCACTCAAGGTCAAAGTGGCTTAGTAACCACATTAAAACCTATTGTCGAACATTGGTCTTACCCTCAGTTCGCAAAGGCAGTCCTTGACAACTACAACAAATTCTTCTCCGAAGTCAAATCCAAAGTGAAGGTTTACTATGAGAACATTGACGCACTCATGACGAACGAAGAAGGCTATAACAAACTCATTGAAATGGGTTTAGTCGGTGAAAAGATGGGCTGTTTTAAGCTAGATAAGGTATTTTCCGAAGTTCATGTAATATCGAAAAGGAAATATTGGGGCATACTTGAAGACGGCACAGAAATAAAACATTGCATGAAATAAAAAATTTATTTTTAAAAAAGTGACATTTTTTTATTTTATTTGAAATGTACGCTGAGTTTGTTGGAGAGACCGTTGGGAAACTTGTTTGTTAGATGAGAAATATGAAATTCACTGTTGTGAGTCATTTGAAGTCAGAAACAAAAAGACAAAAAGAGTTTTAAGCGAATGGGAGCGAAATGACGGATATGCTATTATGAAGATGGGTGGAAAACACTATCTTAAACATGTTGTCATTGCAACTCATTTTATACTGAATCCTAACAATTTACCTTTTGTAGACCATATAAACCATATAAGAAACGACAATAGACTTGAAAACTTACGTTGGGTCACTGTTCTGAAAACAATAAGAACAAAGGCAAATTTGGAGATATTGTATTCGAATTTGTCGACGAACTAGAAGATGAAACAATTGAAATTACAGACTATGGCAAGCATACGTTTGAGTTTTACTACTATAGCGAAGAACAAGACTCTTTCTACTTTTATACCGGCGTAAACTATAGGAAATTACAAGTATATTTTACTAAGGCGGGCTATGCTTATGTAAACACTAGAGATACAGATGGAAAATACGTTCAAATACTTCTTAACAAATTCAAGAAGCTATATGGCATACCATTTTAAAACAATATATTTTTACATATATTAAATGCTTCAGGTTGAAAAACAAAGAACAAAAGTAGCAGATACAAAACCGTTAGACTATATCTTTACAAATGCTGGTAGGACTATTTCAGATGAAGAAATTCATCCCGAGCATACAGGTTTGACTATCCAATTCGTTGGCTTCAAAGTCCTTCAGATGCAAAGGCAATAGGATTTAGAAGAGTTTTGTTTTCAAATAGAACTAACGCATTTATGTTCGCAGTATATTTTCATGGGCAGTATGAAGGTCCTGATGGTCTAATAGACAAATTTGACGAAATGAGAATCTTTACAGTTCGTTCAGACGAAAGTCTTGAGAAAACTCTAGATGACTTTCAAACTCAAATGAACAAATATTATTGGGAATTTCAAGAAAAATACGACTCTTTACTAAATGGAACATACTATCTGAAACTAGAATATGACAAGATGAACTCCACCGTTTCATTTCAAAAGATTGAAATTAACCCTAAGAGATACAGAGTTTTTATTTTGGGAAGTAGATAAACGTTCTTGGGCACAATTTCTTCGGTTACTAAACCAGAACGAACCATTACCACCAGATGGTCCATTTAAATTTATACTTCCACCAGCAGATTTGATGGTTTATAGAAACGTGTTTGACCCTCAAAATGTTATGTGTCATGCAAGTTTCAGTTCAAGCAACAATAGTTTTCTATGTATTGGTAAGGACCTTTATGACTTTGCTTCTAAATTCTACGAACCACCTAGTAACAGTTTCTCTGACTTTCAGTTTGGTTCACAACAAATGGTGTGCAACATATTATTCCATTGTACTATGACTTTTATCTCGAATTGTCTTTCATATATAACTACGGAAAAGTGCTGAAAAAGTATTGAATGTGAAGATATTAGAAAATAACATTTTTTCTAACATCGTAGAAAACTCATGAAAACAATTTATTTTTGACACTTTCACAAAAAACATAAAAAAAGTGAGTTAAAATGAGATGTTTACTGAACTGGTTGGATGTCGCCTTCTGAGGTTATGTAGAACGGCTGACCAGAGAAGTGAAGGAGAGACTGAATTGCCAATTTCATATGGGGTAGGGGGTTCTCCTTGTTTGGTATTTTTATCCAAGGACGTTTGTTTAGGAACTTAACAAGAGCTTCTCTTTTGGCGTCCTTTATGCCATCGAAAGGAGTGCCTTCTGGTACCTCAATTGGAATTCCAGTCGAAATCTCGAGATTCAAGGCAGCCCTTCCCGTTATCCAACCGTTAACAAGCTTGCCTTTTACATTCTGCTTGAGGAAGTCTTTCTTGCATTCCAAGTTCTTCCATCCGACAGGAAAATATTTTCCCGACAAAGGGAAAAATTTTCCCCGACAACAGGAAGAACTCTTCCAGTTGTCCGTCCGTAAACCATTCAAATTTTCGAAAATTGAGAACTTTTTGGTCGAACTTCAGAAAATGTTTTTCCTTCCGACAGAAAAAGTTTTTCCTTCCGACAGAAAAAGTTCTTCCTTCCGACAGGAAAAATTTTTCCTTCCGACAGGACACAAACGGATGACTGACGTTCCTCTTCCTGAATGCCTTCCAAAGCCAGAAGAACCGAAAGCTGCAGAACCACAACAGTCTCCTCAGCAACCTCAGTTCCAGCAAGTACCTCCGAATTACTACCAATTTCCACCTCAAGGTTACTACCCACCACAAGGCTTCCCGAACTACCCTCCTCAGCCTATGCCTTACTTCCCCAACCCTTGGTTGTTCCAACAAGCTCCACCCCAGCAATTCCAATTCCAATCTCAATCGAAGAGAGACCAAGACTTCGAAGAAGGTCTGAACCGCTTACGCAAAGAGTATGCTACAGCTCCAATTGAGAGAAAGTTGTTCCCGGACCAAAAAATAATGTTTAGGGTAGATGGTTAGATCTAACCTCATTTCTAACCCGATTTCTATCCTCATGAATTTTCATGAATTTCCTTAAGATAGAAAAAATAAAGTTAGTTTTATTTTTATTTATTTTTTTATTTTGTATAAAAGATATGATTTCAACAATCGGCACAACAACAATTCAAACAACAGCACCAAACTCGTTAGTCATGAATCCAACATCTATGTTAGTAGAGATGAAAAACTTCATTCCTTCTTCATATAGTTTTGGAACAGAAATACAAAAAATTAAGCAGGAACTTTTAACAAGTAATTTAGACTGTACCGCACAGGATGAAGAAAATGAAGAATATCTTTATGAAATGCAGGACATTATTGACCATTTACCTAAATTACCTGAAGTTCAGCAACAGAAACTGACTGTTCCTGAATTCGATGAAATTGAAGTTAAAGTTAGTGATTCTGCAGAAATTAAGAAATTCATTCGTAAGGTAAATTCTGAATTCTTAGGTTTTCATTGTAACCACAAAGTTATGGATAAAGACTGCGACATGATTTATAAAAACATCTCTGACATATATAAATCTGAGGAGTTTAAGACATACGACAACTTTGTTTCATTAGTTGCAAAATGTGTATGGCAGATAAGAGATAAAGATAGAAGAGGTAAAGTATGGCATGAACAGATAAAACCAACTGCTTCAGATTTAAAGAAAGTCATTGACGCCTTGGTTGTTCTAGCTGGTTTTATTTCAATGTATAACGCAAAAATGAATCCGCAATGTTCTAAATGTAAAGCAGCAATGAGGAAATATAACTACTCCGTCAAAGAGATAGAACGTATGAGAAACGACTATGCAGACTTAAAGAAAGAAGCAGAGAAGCCGGTAGAAGATAAAATGGACATGTTAGCATTTCTGAACAAAAACTATCCAACTGCTGACGATTTCCTTCTATCTGACGTCAAGAAGAAGTATAAAGAAACTTTCGGCATTGTTAAAATTTTTGATATCCTCAGCGAAGAAATAGAAGCTACAAAACTGTTTAGAATCTCACGAATTCATAACGTTTACCATGTAAAACGGTTATAAATAATGAGGGTAGAAATGAGGGTAGATATCGGGTTAGATCTAACCATCTACCCTAAAATTATTTTTATTGAATTCAGCACAAAATTCTGAGTAAAATAATTTTTAGGGCACGTGTCAAACCGTTGAGTTTTCACAAAATTCCAAAAATAACGTTTACCATGTAAAACGTTTATAAAATAACTGGGGTAGAAATCGGGTTAGAAATCGGGTTAGATCTAACCATCTACCCTAAAATATATTTTTATTGAATTCAGCACAAAAATAATGAATTTTCAAGCTTGACCATTTACACAATTTGAACTTTGTTTGCGTAGATATGAATTCTGAAAGAAGTATGAGGGTCTTGTATGACTTTGTACTTCTCCCATAGTTCATGTCTGTCAAACTTACCTGCCATGGACTCTTTCATAAGTTCCATGAAATCGTTTTCGGACAATCCGGGGAAAAGTATTATGTCAGTAAGTATTCTTTTAACATCCTTACTTAAACTCTTTGCTGTCTGTACACAAATGACAACTGAGATGTTAAAGTGTCTGAGCTTCTTAAGAATTCGACACATATCTTGTTCTCTGTTCTTTAACAAAGGATGAGAGGCGAAATCATCTAAGATAAGAAGACATCTATGAGGGTAAGTCTTCCAATCGTAAGATTGCAATTTCTTCGAAATGTATTCTATCTCTTTCTGTTTGTTTCTGAAGTGTTTCTTCTCTAATATTCTCTGCATTTCCTCATTAGGTTCTTTAAACTTAGAATTTATATACTTATTTATAGCATTATACTTCAAAACTCTTCTTTGGTACTTCTTTATCCAATCTAACAACTCAGTATCCTTTATACATACTAACTTAGACTTCTTTATAATATCTTTGAACGAATTGACGGTTTGGTCAAATTGACCAAAAGTCGAACAAATAACAACTAACTCATAGAATGGGTTCTTCTCATCTAGTTCTTGTTGTTGTGCAGCCATTTTAAGATAAGTGAAAGTCTTACCCGACCCAGGTGGTGCAATTAGACCTGTTATACCATTCTGAGCAAATAAGAACTTTTCATGTATAGGCTTTATCTGAGCATTTTCTAACTTCCTCTTGTTCTTGTTTAAAACATTCTCAAATTTCTTGTCAATGTCAGCAAACTTTTTTTCTAACATATTTTTAGAAAAATTAAAATTTTTATCTTTTAGAAAATGTCTAGCGATTTCGCTATCTATATTCGAGACAAGCTTTTCGACAGCAAAACATCTGTCGACCATAAAATCTTACATAGTGTAAACAAGAAAGGTGAATTTGTTCTAAAGTTCTGTTTCTGGGAATATGACAAGAACCATAAAACATTACAAAGAGCAGTCTTAAAATTTGTCAATGACAGACTTGTTGACAGAGATGACGCCGATTGGAAAGATGAAGTCCAACAAAAGTTCTTAGAATGCAAAGAAGACACATGCGCTGTTCTTGAAGATGAAATAGAAAACAGAATAGATGAGCTATTAAAGGAAAAAGAACTTTTACATAAATATGGTTCTGAGAAATTTGACGTCTCACCACCAGAAAAGAAGAAGAGAGAAAAGAAAGTAGAAGAAGAGAAGAAAGAACCAGAGCCAATTCCACCGAAGAAGAAATTTGACATGTAAAAATAAAATTTTATTTTATTAACATTTCTGGGTCAATGTCAATGTTCTCTTCCTTTTTAGGAGTAAACACTGGCTTAGACTCTAATAGCTTTTTACCCAATTTACCTTGAACTTCTACAACTTTAGACTCATAATATTCATAGTCGTCTGTCTTCTTTGGTTCATAAGGTATAACAAGTTTGTATGCTTTGCCTTCTTTAAGGTTTGAGAACCTTCTGTCAAAACTTTCTTTGACTGCTAACAAACCTTCTATGTCTAAGTCTTCAAATTTCGCACCATTTTTAGTCACAATAGCAAACTTAACTGGTTCGATGTTCCAAACTTTGCTGAATGAAGACTTTTCAAAATGGTAGAAGTAAACATTCAAATATGTGAATGGGTCTAGTTCTTCTTTAAGTCCTGACATGTACTTGTTTACTGAGATGAATTTCGTCATCTTTTCTATCGGATAAAAAAATATTTTTTTAAATTTACTCAGAAAAAATTTTCTTTGTATATACACCATTCTGTACGTCTAAAAGACTTTTGACATTTGCCAAGAATGTTCGTTTAGACGCTGGCATATAACCATACTCTTGACAATATTGTTTATATTCATCATATAAAGACTTTTCATCTAAACACTCAAAGTCGCTTTCTTCTACGAACAGTTCATAAACACTCTTGTTTGCTTCTAACAATGTTTGTCTCTCTTCGGTATGTGGAATTTGTCTTGGATTGAACTTAGAAATATCTAATGTCATGAAATATGAGAACAAGTGGTTGTAAAAGTCAGATGTCAAAGTTTCTGACAAAGCGTCAAAATATTCAGTATCTTGCATATGAGAATCTGACGTTCTGACAACTACATATCTTCTGTCAGAACTTTCTAACTTCATCGGAACAGCATTGTTTGAAACCATAATGAAGTTTGCAACATTTTCACAAACTCTTGAGTCTTTATACTTTCTTTCAACAACTCCAACTTTATCTGTTATAAGACTCTTCAAAGCATCTGAGTTCAAAACTTTTGTTGTATCTATACTTTGAAGTTCATTGCAAACTATAAGTTTCATATTCTCTATTGAGGAGTTAAACTTGCCACAGATGTTTTCTAAGTTTGTCATATTCGGATTCGAATAACCTTCTAACAGTTTGCACAAAATATCTGTAATGAAAGTATTCTTACCAGTTCCTTGTTTTCCAATTATAATGAGAGCAGTTTCATTTTTAGCACTTGGATGTTGTAAGATATTTGCAAACCAACATAAGATATACTCATAGACTCTTTCGTTTCCATTGCATATAATTTCTTTGACATGGTCTAACCAAGCTTCTATAATACTGTGTTTCCATTCTACTTGTTCGTATTTATATCCAGTGAAGATAGAATAGAAGTTTGGAGAAGGTGTATAGAACTTTATACCTCGAACTGAAAAATCTTCTAACTTTGACAATAAGATATCCCAAGCATCTAACATCTTCATTCCAACTTGTACAACTTGTATTTTCTTAAGTTTCTGTCTACATTCTTGTTCAGACACTATTGTTGCTCTTGGTTTGTTAAAGACAACATCCCATTCTTTCATGACATAACATTCTGGGGCAGAGTCAACATAAATGACTAAACGTTTCAAATTCTCGACTGCTTTGTTATAGTCTCTAAATGGACACATATTTCTGAATGCTTGGAAGTCATAAAAATCTGAAACATCTATTCTGTACATTTTTATAAAAATAAAAAAAATATTATTTTTTTATTCTTGACTTTGTTGTTCCATTTGTTGCATTTGTTGTTCTTGAGCTATTTGTTGTTGAAGTTGTTCTTGTAATACAATACTTTCACCAGTTGCATCTTCCAATTCGAAACTTTCTGCCGTCATTGACAAATACATAGGACATAAAAGTTTTACAGGAACAAAGTTTGCGTCAACTAATGTCAACGTTATACTTGCCAAAGTGTTTGAGTTCACTAAGGTTGAAAATTCTGCATTCGAATGAACAATAGGCAAACCAGCAGAGAAAGTATTGTTTATACGCATAAGTATCTTTTGGTCATAATAGTTTCTGTCGACATTCGAATAACACTTTGAACCTAAGTTTGAAACAATATATAAGATTGGTGTGCTTAATGTCAATGGAATAGACAAACCTTGTATGACACCTTTTCCTGTTATAGGAAACTGTTGGTAGTAAAAACCAGATATAAGTTTTGTATTATAGCTCATATCATTAATAGTAAACTCAGTCGGACATCCAAACATAATGAAACCTGCTCTAGTTGCAGCACATGTTACACCCGTACTTAAAGTATTAAATAAGTCAACAAAACCTGTTGGTGGTATATCTGAGTAAGTATCTTCAAAGGAGTATTTTTTACCATTCACAACAATAAAGTCTTCTGGTGTCAAAAGAGCAAAACAGGCTTTAGTCGTCATTGTGTTTAAGGTTAGTTTACAATATCGTCCTTGAGGACTTTGTAAGTTTGTTGTTATAGAATTATATGACTCAGGGTTTTTAGTCGTAATAGTATAAACCATTATGTCTTCTGCCATTTACTTAGCAAATAAATTTTAATGAAATGTTGTGGTCGTCAAATATTTTTATAACCTCTGGGAAACTATATTTTAAGTTCAACGTTTCACCTCCTTTTAGGGTTGTACAAACTGGCACGCCTGCTGGCACACCTTTTTTGGCCAGCTGGCACGATTTTTTAAAAAAACACATTAAAAAAGTCACTTTTTGCCCCATCTAATGAGATTTTTTTTACAATTTTTTCCCCTTATTTTTCAATTTAGATATGATTTTAAGCTCTCCAAATTGAAGTTTACCTGATGTTTCTTAGTTTTTATGATAATAAAATGTTGCAAAGTTGAGTTTGGATTCAATAAATTTAAGAAAATTTTATTTTACAATGAAATTATAAGAAAGGATGTTTTTATCCTATGTCAAAGAGAATACATTTGTAGATCCCGACTTTTGACATGGTTGAAAATTCCAAAAAAAAATCAAAAAATATAAATTTCATGTTAAAAAATGATTTTTGAAATTTTTTTGGAAAAATAGAATGTCATATTTTTATGTTTTATTGCTATTTTTTACGAAATCAATAAAATATTTGTTAATTTGGCTGAGATTATAAATAAAATCTTTCTAAATCTTGCAATTGATTGCTAAAATCTGTTTTATGTATTAATTGGCATTGAGATTCGTTATAAAAGAATGCGAATTATTTTGTATGAGTAAACGTATTTTGTAAAATTTCAAATTCTCTTCTCTCATTACTTACCTTAGATCTCTCGGCTTTTAGCTCTCAGATTTCGCTCATAGAACTCAGGTTTTAGTTATGTACTCATAGATGTATCATTACTGCCCGCAGATCTCTCATTACTACCTTACTAACCAGATCTTAACTCTCATTACTACCTTACTAACCAGATCTTAACTCTCATTACTACCTTACTAACCAGATCTTAACTCTCATTACTACCTTACTAACCAGATCTTAACTCTCATTACTACCTTACTAACCAGATCTTAACTCTCATTACTACCTTACTAACCAGATCTTAACTCTCATTACTACCTTACTAACCAGATCTTAACTCTCATTACTACCTTACTAACCAGATCTTAACTCTCATTACTACCTTACTAACCAGATCTTAACTCTCATTACTACCTTACTAACCAGATCTTAACTCTCATTACTACCTTACTCATCAGATATCTAATTATTTACATATGATTTCTCACATCTCACTCAAGTCTCATTACTTACCCTATCTTTTTAACCTTTTCTGATAATTACTGAAATAACTAAATCCTTTTTTTAGTTTAATTCTGATATTAAATTTTTAAAATCTCTTTAATTTTTTGAACTACGCCTTTAATTTGTAATTGCCGATTTCACAGATTTGAACCATTTAATAAAATAACATTATTCAACTTAATCATATCAAACATGGTAGTTTGATTTTCAGATCTACATTTTAAAAACCTCTTTATTATCTTGAGTTATACTTTTATTATATAATACCTGAGTTCATAACTGAAAACTCTTAATTAGAGTACAATATTCAACTTAATCATAACAAGATTTGTTGAATTTCAAATTTGATTTATATCTTCCATCACTTAAAACTCTCACAGCTTACAATATAAGCTAAAAAGTATATTTTCATAGTAATAAAATTAATTATTAAATTTTTTACTTTTTCCTTTCCAAAACTAGAAAAAAAGGAAGAAAAGGGAAAAAGAAGAAAGAAAAGAGAAAAAGAAAAAAAGAAGAAAAAAGAAGAAAAAATAATAATGAGCATATTATATAATTGTGGTCATAGGCCGAGTGGCGTGGAAAGGGTGGAGCCCGAAGGGCGACATCCTTTCCACGCCACGAGGCCCGATTTTTGGCCACTTTTTTGATTTTGGCCGCCTGCCAGGAGCTGGCACGCGGCCCGCAAAATTGTGCCAGTTTGTACAACCCTACCTCCTTTCATAACGTATATCTTGTCAATGACATTATATGAAACACCACAGCAACCAATGTCGGGTTCTATTTCTTTGATGTTTATATCGTCTGCCTCTGTCAAAAGTTTCAATAGTTCTTTCAAAACTTCATGAGGTGCAATGACATATGAGTTCACTTTTACAGGGTTGTGTTCGACCAAGTTTAACATTATACTTAAAGCTTGACAAATCTTCTCCTGAGTTTTAAGTTTGTCTTTCAGTTGTTGGTAGTCGTTTCGAATATCTGCAACAGAACTTAAGTCTCTGTTAACTTCAGGATATGTTGGTTCTTTTACAGGAACAATTGTTATACCATCTTCGTCTTCGTATGGTTTCCCCACTTCAACATCTCTGTCTTTGACATTGACAATAACACTTTGACTGTTTGTTTGAGTTGGTGAATTTAACTTCACATCTGCCACCGCCATTAAACCTTTTGAAACACTTACGCTTCTATTTTTCGGAAATGACATTTTACTTAGAATAAAAAGATGGACGTATTCGGATATCTTATTGAATTGAAGCAGAACAAAGTTTATACTCACAAACAATACAAATACATTGACAGAATAGTTCTTTACACAAACAATGGAAAATGTTATAGAATAGCAATATTTGCTGAACCAAAATATTTTCATAAAGCAAAGAAAGTTGGTATAACTGAAATGGTGAAAGTTCTTGAAGCAGACAAAAATATAACTTCAAAACTGACCGATATTACTAAAGGAAATTTTATAATACAATATTATGTCAAAACTGGCGTACTGTCAATATTTGACGGAGAGAAGTCAGTTCAAGAACAACTTACTGACCTGCTGCCAAAATCTGCTCGATGGAAGCTGTCGTTATGCCAATCTGAGGAGCCCCAGCAGGTTTCATCGAACGAATCTTCAAAAGAGCATCTTCCGTGAAAAGTGCTATTGGTTTT
The DNA here is from genome assembly GCF_026262505.1 of Trichomonas vaginalis G3. NCBI lineage: Eukaryota > Parabasalia > Trichomonadida > Trichomonadidae > Trichomonas > Trichomonas vaginalis. The sequence goes on from NC_067205.1 coordinate 26,368,315, forward strand.
GTAAACTTCTTTGCTCTCAATTCATCTGGACCGTCTCTGTCACCAGTATATTGTATTTGTACAGTACCAACAGTTGAAATACCACCATAAAGTCTTCTGAGTCAGCAAATGGAATGCCAAGCCAAAAGTTTGAACGGTCTCCATTTGTATATTGAGTTTTTTGACCTCCTGTATGAGTCCATACTTTCACATATGGCATAATAGAACTTTGCATTTCAGGGTTAATGGTTGTTGTGAAGTTGTTGTTAAAGTTCATAGCATCTAATGTCAAGTTGTATGACCTCATATCCTCAACTGTAGAATATTCTTCTCTTGGATAATATTTGCCATCTATGTTTATATGATATTTAATACCAGGGTTGTAGAAACAAGAATAGTCATTTATAGTTCGTCTGAACAGTACAAACATAGTATCTGCATGTTTCATTGCAGTGTTAAAGCAATATCTGTTCTTGCACCTGGGTCAGCACTTTGGTTTCCAACTTCACCTGCAAAGTCTTTGACAGATATTTTGGTGTATAGGGAACATAAGTGGAACTGCAATATATTTGGCAGCTAAAGCATTTGAAATATCTGGGTCCAACATATAGACGGCAAGTCTGCTTTCTATTCTCTTGCATTCAAATTTTTCGCATGTGAACTTAACTGGGTCCCAAGCAGTTCCAGCAGCATTGAAATAATAGTTTACTTCATTGTTGAAGTTTGAGAAACCAAAGTCTAAGTCAACTTTGTCTTTGCAAAATTCGGCGAATGACGTTTGATTTGTTCCCTTTACGTCTGTAATAGTGAATGGGTCTTGTGTTGGTGCAATGACTAAGTTATTTTTGCTTGGAGTAAGTTCGATAGAAATTTTTCCTGCCCAGTTTGGCAAGTATCTTAAAAACCTGAAGATGAGGAAAGATGACAAAGGAACTCTAAGTTTCAGTTTTACTTTAGTGGCAGCAGTTCCATCTGAACCAGAAAGGTTAACATAAACTCCTGGAACGTTAGGGTCAAGTCTTCTTATTTTCTCAATAGTTGCATACTGGTCTGTTTGTTCTCTAGCTTGTGGTTGTACTGAGTTTCTCAAAGCGAACCATTCATAGTTTGCCCATGTTACTGTTTGAACTAAGTCAGAGTTAGAATATATCTTATATCCCATGAAAACTTCTGGAGCATATTGGTATCCGACATAGAAAATTCCATTGCAACCTTTCTTGTCAGACAACTTGGCAGAAGGTTTTATTTCAATGTCTTGTTCCACGTATAAGAATGAGTTGTCAATAGAAATAATATGAAACCTGTCGCAAGCAATATCTACTGTTGTTGAAGAACCTTCTCCAAACTCACCTACGTTTCCATAAGAAACAGCAGTTGTATATTCGTAAGTTCCAGGAACTATTTCTGACCTTCTAATGGCATTGTCGCATTCGTTATACCATTCGGAAACATTTCCGTTCATGGCATCCAAAACTGTTGGCGTTATATTCTGAGCGGCGTACATTTCATATGGGTAAAAATATAGAATAGTTGGATTTATATGTCATAATAGAACCCACTCGGACCAAGCTTTACTTTCTTCCTGACTGAGTTTTTAACTGAATCTTTAACTCTTCTTTTTCCTTCATTGCCACTACTTTCACTAGATGAAGTTACTTCTTCACTACTTTCACTTTGTTCTACTCTTCTCTTCTTCTTTGGTGTAGCTTTTGGTAACTTGCCCTCTGCTTCAAGTTGTAGCATCTTTGCCTCATGTTCACCTAGTATGTTGTAAATTTCCCATGTCCTTTTTGCCTTTGGGCTCTGGTCGCCCATCTCAGGTAACCTATATCCTAGAAAGATTTTGTCATAGTTTGTATTTGAGTCTTCGCGTATTGTTTGCATGACTCTTTCCTGAGTTTCCGGTTCAAGCTCTTCAAACAGAGCTTGTCCATATGGAATAAGCTCGTTTCCAAATATATGTTTTGTAGCCATTCTGGTTTTCTTTCCATGTAACCAATAATATCTTTTGTGAATGGGAAAGCTTTTACCCAACGTTTCAGTCTTGCGTCATTTATTTCTGTAGTTGGTTTTATTTTGTCATGGAACATGTTTTTCAATACTAACATTTCATTTGGTACTGTCCATTTGAGTTTTTTAAATATTCATCCCTTCTCAGTTCATTGTCTGCAAAGTAAGTTTTTATGACATTTTAAACTTTCGTTTGCAAGGTCATGTACAATAGGTTCTCTTCCTTCTCTCTCCCTAACTTTCTTTCTAAACTCTTCACCAAATATACCATCTCTATGGTTCTGTGTAGTTCTTTTGAGATAAATGTTCTAGAACGTCAGGTGTTATATTTCCCTCAGCCATGTTCATTTCATACTGGTCCAAACTATCTGCATCTTTCATATCTTTCAATGGCATTAAAGCCGCGCTGAAAATACCAGCTATATCTGGTTCACCATTCACTTCCATTGCGTCTACAACTTCTTGGAATTGAGGTTGTAAGTTTATGAACCACCTATCCGGATTAGCTTTATGACCACATCTCATTGTAGTTCCATAGTCTGCAGAAACAAAAGTAGGTTTGTTTCCATATTGGTTAGGTTCTGAATGAACTTTAAACAATGTTTCATTTCTATATGTTTTGTTGAAATTTAACCTTTTATTTCACCAGTTCAGCCAAAGATTGAACGTTATATGGTCGTAAGTAAAAAGGATTATTGTATTTGCGTACATTTTCTTTCAGTACTTCCATTCTATTGCTGAAATATTTTCATCTGAATGTTGGAGTCGTTTGTATGTCGGTGAACATTTTTCGATATTCTTCTACTATGTCAGCCGAATTTTTCTTAGACTCTTGGAAAGATTCCATATTCTTCCGCATACACGTTTGGAGGGTCAAGATTTTCGGCTGTTCCAAATCTTCATCTAGTTCTGTGAAGTTAGTTTCCAAAGGAGGGACTTGTTCGTTTCCTTCTGGCTCTTCTAGCTGTTGTTGCTGAACTATTTCTTCCATGTCTGGTTGTATCTGAACTTCTTCCTGTGGAGTTTCTTGTACCTCATCTGCTGGCATTTCATATATTCCGAGACCGTTTTTAACAAGTTCCCTATCTAAGTCATCCGGACTCATAAGCCTTTCTTCTTTCGTTCCGTCTCTATTTTTTACGCGTTTCATGAAGAGAGTTGAATTATCATTTAGCTCTGACATCAAATATCTCGGAGTAAATTCATCCATGTCATTTGGATGATATGCTATTAAATCATATCCCTTTGCGAGCTTGTATTTTCCATGTTTGAGATTATATCCGATTTTATGCTGAACCATAAAGCTAAATAGGTTCGGGTCAGTATTTCCTTCCTTGAACTTTCTAATAGCTTCTTTATATCTGTCACTAAAGTCAAGAGTAGCTGGGTAACCATAATCTTCCTTAAGCATTTTTAAGAATTCTTGGTTTCCTTGTTCTCTACTTCTTTTATGTCCTTGCTCTGTTTGTGGTTGTTGTTGTGCAGGGTTTTGAACTGTTGGTTGTTGTGCTGGATTTTGAACTGTTGGTTGCTGTGTTGGTTGTTGTTGCTGTGCTGGATTTTGAACTATTGGTTGCTGTGCAGGGTTTTGAACTGTTGGTTTTGGTTGTTGTTGTGGTGCTGGATTTTGAACTGTTGGTTGTTGTGTTGGTTTTGGTGCATGCCTGTGTCTGTGTCCATGTGACGATGTAAATGTTTTAGGTAGTCCTGGTGCAGGTGCTTCTCTTGGAGGGTTTGGTGGTATATAAGTTCCACCAGCTGGCACATATGTTCCATCTGCAGCATAATGTCCTACCTGACTTTTCATTTTTAAGAAAGCATTTACTAGGTCTGTTTTGGTCTGTTGTAACTCTTTTTCTTGACTTTCCACAACAGCTGCTCTAACGGCGTCATAGGCACTTTGAGCTGCCTGTCTCGTTGCTGCATCTGTTATTTTCGTCATATTTTGTGCTACTTCTCTTAACTCTTTGTCGAAACCTTCAGACTTCAGTTTCTTTCCAGATGAGAAGTCGTTCACTAGTTTCACCTTACTATGAAGAGCTTCGAAGGCGTTCTTAAAGTCAGCATTCATTAAAGCTTCATTTGAACTGTCTTCATCCGCTTGTATTTTTGTCCTTATTGACCCTATAATTGTGGGCTGCTTTAGCGTTGGCTTGGGCATCTAACCAGTCATTATTAGCTTTTATATATCTTGCGCTTTTCATTGCCTTTTGCATAGCTGCGTCGTTATTTTTACTTTCTTGTGCTAAGTTTTCATACGTACGGTTTGGTTTTTGCAACTGTAAAAGTTTTTCTGCCTTTACATTTGCTTCAACTTCTTTTTTATACTCATCGCTATCCATATATGTCTTCAGGGCTTTTTGTTTTATTTCTTCATCTTTCAGTACTTTATATTGAGTAGTATGGGTTTTTCAAATTTATAACATCTTGTTCCATTTTTGCTACTTCTGCTGCTTTTTCTGACACTTTTTTCGCATATTTCTCTGTACTTAGTTCTTTCAGTTGTTCTTCTTTCTTCTTTTTCTCTACGTTTAACTCATTGAGTTTCTTTGTGTGTCTGTCATATTCTAGTTTCTTTTCGTTTTCACTTATTTGTTTCTGTATGTCTATGTTTGACTTTTTGACATCTGTTATTTGATTTTTGAGTGAACTCAAATTCATTTGACTTTGAGGGTTATAAGCTGTTCCGTCTGCAGCTCCACCATAGCCTGCCATTTTCGCTAAAAGTGCCGCTCTTAAACCTCCACTCTGTGCACCAATAACTCGGTTTAAAAGCATAGGATTGCTTGACATTTGTTGCAACATAGTGGGGTCATTCATCATTTGTTGTTGCAACTGTTGTTGTGGTGTCAGTTTTACTATTGGATGTTTCAATGCTCCCTTCCTCTTACGTATATTCTTACGTAGCTTACGTGGCATTTTAAGTGAAGTTAAAAAGTGGTTTTTGACAGATGTTTATATGACACTTTTTGTTCAGCACAAAAAACTACTCAGTCAAAGTGTTGTCAGTTTTGTAAAATAATCGTCTTATCTCATTCTATAAGGGGGAAAAGGCTTCTCAAAGTATACTTCCTTGGAACGCCTGTAACTTTTCTTGTAGCGACGATAGACCCTTACTTGTCCGGACAAAGTTATACTATTTTGAGTGCTCTACAAAAAAGTCAACGGCGACGACTCTCAAAAACCGTTGTGTAAAAAATTTTACCGTTGGACAAAAAAGTATATATAGAAAACAAAAAACGTTTATAGTTCATTCAATATTTGAGATAAACCGTTTTTCCAACGGTAACTATTAAATAAAATAAAAAATAGAGGGTGTTACCGTTGACGAAAACGGTTCATCTCAAATATTTAAATATCTGTCTTTTTTGGTCAGTTCATTTTTATCTAATGGAAGCCAACGCTGTTAACCACAATTCAAACATTAACAATTCTCAACCGCTAACCAAAGCCAAAGCCCCACTCACCTCAATATAATATCTTTACATCTACTCTTATTTCCAAAGAACGGTAACAGCGGTTTTGTAAAATTCATTTATATATAATAATAAAAATGTTTTTACCCGAAAAGTGACAGAAAAGTGACAAAACATGAAAACATATATAATTTGTGAAAAGTGACACATTATATAATGTAAATAACAACGGTTTTGGTTTTCTCACCGGCTGGTCGGCTGGGGTTCGGTCCTCCTCTTGGGTCTTGGGCAAAATTTCTTATGGGCTAGAGGGCGCAACGCGCCTGGAAGCCCTCCGAATTCACACCAGAAGACTAACAATTTTCCGAATAAAAACTTCATTTATACTAAACATCTTCGGGGCTAGAGGGCGCAACGCGCCTGGAAGCCCTCCGAATAAAAACTTCATTTATACTAAACATCTTCGGAGCTAGAGGGCGCAACGCGTCTGGAAGCCCCACTACCTTTTTTTTATAATATAGGGTGTCCAAAGGTGTGTTTAGCACAAACCTGAATACTGCGAATAGAAATAAACAAGTTACATATATATAAAGTTTATTTAAATATAATCACCATTGGATTCAATCACGCGTTCGCAGCGATCGATCCAGGCTTGAAAGACACGCTTTAAATCATCATGAGAAAATTGCTCAAATTGCTCTCTTACAAAATTTTCAAGATCATCTGGACTCGCGAATTCGCGTCCTTCAGCTCTCTTTTTTAGCGTGCCGAATAAATAAAAGTCAGAGGGTGCAATATCAGGTGAATAAATTGGGTTTGGAACAACTTTGACATTGTTTTCCACCAAGTAATTCATTACCTTATGACTTTTGTGAACTCTTGAATTATCAAAATGAATTGCAAACTTTTGTTTTTGTTGTTTGGATTTCTCAAACTCATCAGAATTGATAATTTGAGTAAGAACATTGTCAATTAGATACTGAGCATTCATCGTATTAGGTTTTTGAAGAATATCAATTGCGATGATGCCATTCACGCCCCAAAAAACCGACAACATCATCATTAGTGTGTCAATTTTTTTCTTCGGGAATGTTTGCGGATTTTCATCCTTCGGGATCCACATGATTTTGGCTTCTGTTGCATATTGAAACCAAGACTCGTCCCCTGTTACTAAAAAGCGAAACTTCTTGGATTGATACGCACCCAATATAGAGAGGAGCTCTTTCGAAGATTGGACTCTAGATTTTTTTTGAACTGAATTAAGGTTGTGCGGAACCCAACGTGTATACGCTAGTTTGTAGTTCAAATAATTGTGCAGATAATAACTGACTGTTGTACGTGGTATCTTTGTCATCTCCTCTATCCTTCTGAGTGATGCTCTTGGGTCTTCATCTAGCGCTTGAAGAATTGCTTTGATTTTTCTTTGATCCGGCGATTTTTTGTCAATTTTTATGATGGGCGCCTTTTTGTTCATGAAGTGATACATCCTAACATGATACGTTACAGTGGAATAGCTAGGAGCATCCATACCGAAGCATTTTACCAATGTCTCGTAGATTTTTTACAGTCTTTGCATTTTTTTGCAAGAGCGAGGATGTTTTCTTTATGATTCATTAAAAAAATGAAAAAAATCCCGCCAAAATTTCCTGCGAAACCGCCTCTTGTCTCAAAATTCATTTTATATCCCGGCATGGCGCCAAAATACAACATACTCATCATATACATATATTCATATTTTTTATTATATATTTATAATCAGCATATATCTCCTTTAATAGTCTCATATAGAGCGCTGTGCTAAACGCACCTTTGGACACCCTATATATTTAAATCTTAGAATGAAAATTCGGGACGCCCTAGCTATTCAATTTTCCCTTAGGACGCCCATAAACCTCTTAAAAATGTGATGTAAATATCACGAGAAAGGGACAGACTAGCCCATTGTCACTTTTTAATTTAGCAAATGAACGCTTATGGAGTGGAGTTTTTGGGTAAATCTGATTTGCTTATAAATGAAATAAAATCAAAAGAAACCATATTGGCATTATATTATGCAAAAATAAATGATCTTACTTAGTACTTTTAAAGTTAATTTCAGAAAAAAATTGACACAATGGTATCCGGCACATACAAGTGGTGTACAACCAAAATACAAGTTGGTTTAAACATATATTGCTATATCTCATGATCTTACTTAGTACTTTTAAAGTTAATTTCAGAAAAAAATTGACACAATGGTATCCGGCACATACAAGTGGTGTACAACCAAAATACAAGTTGGTTTAAACATATATTGCTATATCTCATGATCTTACTTAGTACTTTTAAAGTTAATTTCAGAAAAAAATTGACACAATGGTATCCGGCACATACAAGTGGTGTACAACCAAAATATAAGTTGGTTTAAACATATATTGCTATATCTCATGATCTTACTTAGTACTTTTAAAGTTAATTTCAGAAAAAAATTGACACAATGGTATCCGGCACATACAAGTGGTGTACAACCAAAATACAAGTTGGTTTAAACATATATTGCTATATCTCATGATCTTACTTAGTACTTTTAAAGTTAATTTCAGAAAAAAATTGACACAATGGTATCCGGCACATACAAGTGGTGTACAACCAAAATACAAGTTGGTTTAAACATATATTGCTATATCTCATGATCTTACTTAGTACTTTTAAAGTTAATTTCAGAAAAAAATTGACACAATGGTATCCGGCACATACAAGTGGTGTACAACCAAAATACAAGTTGGTTTAAACATATATTGCTATATCTCATGATCTTACTTAGTACTTTTAAAGTTAATTTCAGAAAAAAATTGACACAATGGTATCCGGCACATACAAGTGGTGTACAACCAAAATACAAGTTGGTTTAAACATATATTGCTATATCTCATGATCTTACTTAGTACTTTTAAAGTTAATTTCAGAAAAAAATTGACACAATGGTATCCGGCACATACAAGTGGTGTACAACCAAAATACAAGTTGGTTTAAACATATATTGCTATATCTCATGATCTTACTTAGTACTTTTAAAGTTAATTTCAGAAAAAAATTGACACAATGGTATCCGGCACATACAAGTGGTGTACAACCAAAATTTCATATCCCTAGTTTTACATTTATGTTTAGTTTTATTTCACCTAATTTTCAAAGATCATAATTGAATTAGATGGCCAAGCTATTCAAAACACGACCAAGCTTATCAAAATAAGACCAATATATTCAAAATTCTTTATTCTTTCAAATCATTTCATTTTAATGCAGATCCAAGATCACGAACTCACATATATCGAGTTGCTTAAGTATGGAGTGCAACAAGAAATACAAGCAGGTTGTAGTTATTCATATAAAACTAGGAAAGAAAGAAATCAAATCCAATTTAATTGTAAGTGGCCGAATTGTCCATGTCGCTTCCTTGTTGATACACTTCCCGATGACAAGTACCACATACGAAAATGTATTAACACCCACAATCATTCTGCCCCTTTTCCAAACAAATCACAACAAATTACATCATATTTTTCTAGATCTTATTTAACAAGATATTTTGAATCAAATCAAGACCGTGTTTACGCACAATTAAGGTGTTTCAAAGATTTTAATATCCCATTTGATAGTGGGATCATTCCGGAAATGTTTCAACAATCTACAGATGCTTTAAAAAAGTTTTCTAAACGCCTTCATGCAATCAATACCCGTTTCTCAGCGGATGATGTTATATCTCTTGCAATTTTTGTCGACATGGTTAAGAGTCATTCTCCAGATGATCTCATCGAGTTTATTCACGAGCCAGATCGTATGATTTTCTATTACACCCCATTCGAAGCAAATGCTTTTTCACATCAAATACAAACGTATCACATTGATTCCACTTATAAGCTCTTGCGCTCTCGCATACCATTTTATGCCGTCACTGGCAAATTCGCGGAATCAATTGTTTTTCCGTTTTTGTATTTTTTTGTTTGGCCCGACACAAGTGAAAATATACAAGTTTGTCTCACAGCATATTTTGGCTCCATCAATCGCGAACCATCTTATTTTTCAATGGACTGCGCACCTCAAATCACAAATGCTGTTGAAACAGCCATCCCCTTATGCCAGATCATTTGGTGTGGCGTTCATGTGTTGCGCGCTGTCATGAGAAAGGCTGAAAAGTTTCAAGATCGTTCCAACTTCGAAACTTTCTATAACTTAATGAAGTTATTGGTCTTTGGTTCTGAAGAGGAAGAAATTGATCCTGATGAAGTTTACAACAATTTAGAAGAAATTTTAAATGAGGAACCTGCTGCCCGTGAATACTTTGACCGACAGTGGCGCCATCATCTTGACAGGTGGATGCTTCGCTATAGAAATGAAGGAGATGGAACAAACAACATCTCGGAATCACATTTCAAGGTTTTGAAGCACCAGTACTTCCCAGAAAGGCGAAATCTTCGACTCGATGAACTTGTCATCGAGTTATATTCCAGTGTTGTTCCTTCATTCCTGATTAAGTTGCAAATTAAAGGTCTGGATTCAGAGAGAAGTGTTAAAGTTATCAAAAAAGTCACAAGAGATTTCGAAGAAATGACACAATTTAAAAAAGTCGAATGCATCAGTATGCTTGAAGCTGTTCAGAAAGGTCTGAAAAATGATACACTTGATCCCAACATTGTTTACTCAACATTAAAAATATTATTGCAAAGAAAACATTTGATTTAATAAACATTTAATTTATTATAATTAATTTTTTATTACAGTATAGTAAAAAATGCTATAAATAAATTATTATATTTTATTAAAATGTGACTTTTAATAGTAAGTGAATAAAATAAATCAGGAATTGGGAAAGAAATAAGGTTAAAAAAAGGTAGTGGGGCTTCCAGGCACTTCGTGCCCTCTAGCCCTGAAGATGTTTAGTATAAATGAAGTTTTTATTCGGAGGGCTTCCAGGAGCTTTTCACAAATTATATATGTTTTCATGTTTTGTCACTTTTCTGTCACTTTTCAGGAAAAAACATTTTTATTATTATATATAAATGAATTTTACAAAACCACCGTTACCGTTCTTTGGAAATAAGAGTAAATGTAAAGATATTATATTGAGAGAACTTAAGAAACTACCGAATGGTCTAACATTTGTAGATTTGTTCGGTGGAAGTTTCTATATATCCCATTTATGTCATACAATATTCCCAGACTCAAAGATTATATGCAATGACTTCGACAACTATATGGACCGTCTCAAACATATACCAGACACAAACAATATATTGAAAGCGTTAAAAGAAAAGATACCTATAGGTAAGATGGAACGTATACCATTAGATAACAAAAATATTGTGAGAGAGGTTTTGAAAAAAGCAGAATATATAGACTGGGATAGTATATCTGCTAGACTATTATATAGTGGTTCTATAAGAGTTCATGACATTGAAACACTTATGTCAAACGTTTTATATCTTAACTATACAAATGTTTTCAAAGAGGACATAGAAAAATATATTGAGGGTATAGAGTTTGTGAGATGTCGTTGGACAGAGTTGTATGAAAAATATAAAGACAAGGAAAATGTTTTCTTTATAGTGGACCCGCCGTTCTATAACACATGGGATTTTCAATACCAAGTAGACTGGACTTTGAGAGACTCTTTAGAAACTTTAGACGTTATACATAACCATCCATGCTTTTACTTTACATCCGATAAAAGTGGTTTGGAAACCGTTATGAGATGGTTAGAGGACATACATGACTATGCGTTTAAATATGACAAGATAGAATATGAGAGAGGTCCTATAAACCGGAGAAAGTGTCATAACAAAGAAATTTTACTAGTAAGTAAATGTGGTTTGAAATAGGACTACTTGTTTTAGGTTTTTTCCATTGTGTCATTTATTTATTTGACGTGGCAGAAAAGTACAGAGAATATGAAGATGAACCAATGCCTGCAAATGTTCAGCATATGTACTCGTAAGAGATATTTTTATCTAATATTAAATGGACGCACAGAACTTAGCGAATGCACAGCAACCTGGACAACCAAACCCAGAGAATATTCCAAATGAAGTTAGAATACAAACTGCAATGGCAAACTATGGTCAAGTGCCAACAGATGTACAAATGCAAACTGCCATGTCAAATGACGCTGCGTTAGGTTTGCCACCATGGTATGCAAATATGAGATGGAAAGAGTTTTATACAAACCCTGAAGTGGGATATAAACAACTTTATGCAGATGACGCGAACACAGGAGTTGACCCAGAATATGTTTTCTACCAGAGGAGAAACAGAATGTATGAGCTCCAGTTAAAGAATGCTATGGAACTCAACAGGAAACGTAAGAGACTAGGTGGACATTAGATTTTTACATATAGTAAAATGGGTTTCTTCAGTAGTATTGGAAACTTCTTCAGAAGAGTTGGAAGAGGTATATGGAATGGAATAAAAACCGTAGGAAGAGGAATTTGGAACGGTGTCAAAAATATTGGTAAAAGAGTAGGTCAGTTCGTTGGTATTATACCTAAAGACCCTGAACCAGAAGAACAAGCTCCTGTAATACAACAGCCTGAACCTGCACCACAGTCAAGTTGGCAACCAAATCCAACACCTCAACCGTATTAAAAAATTATATTTTTACCGTTCGATAGTAGTTGTATATGAAACTAAGTTCTAAGTAAAACGCATGGTATAATGGAATTATTCTCTTTCTTCCATCTGTTGTAAACCATACTTGAAAGTCTGAAATACTTCCACTCGGCGGTTCATATAGCTTTGTAGGTTTTTCGTAAAAGTCATTTGCCAAGCATAAAAAAGAGTTTTGCGCACCAGAAAATGAAGCATGAACGATAATAGCATCTGAGTCGAAAACATTTTCATATGTTCCATTAGGGTTTTCGACTTCATAAAAGTCCGGGTGTACTGGATATTCTGCAGGCTGATTTAACATCCTCATAAATCTATACCATGCCAAGTTGTTATATTTTGTAGAAATATAAACGTTTTCTCCAAGGTCTTCTATTTTATTGATTTTAACAGTTGCATTTTTCCTGTCATAAATAATATCAAGATGGTATTCTCCTTCGTCAATGTTATACTGGTTTGCATATTCGATATAGATATCGTTTATTTTTTCTTGAAAAGCTTGAAGAGTTGTTTCTAAATTTACAAGCAAACTAACTTGTAAAAGTTTTCCCTGTTCAAATTTCTCATACATACGTTTTTCTTTGTTATAGTATCGAACTTCAAAACCGACTGTAAATGGGAAACCATGTATGGCTTCTGAAATGAACTTCATTCTACGAAAGCCAATAGCTTTTGTGACGGATGGGTCTCTTAACCATCTTAACGGGTAGTCAAAACGATAGCCTTCATGCTTTACGGTCTCTGTCTCAAACTTTTGACCGACATTCGTAAAAAGTTCATCTAATGGTTTAGTTGTAGCAACTCTAGAATTTTCTTTTTCTATTGAAAGCATATTTTATCTAGAATAAAAATGTCAAATGAAACAGCGTCTATGAGAGAAATACAACACAACCGACAACTCATTATACAAGCTCTAAATAAGAACACAACAAACTTTTCAAACTATTCTAAGATATCTGAGTCATTGAAAGAAGGAAACTTAAAACTGACATTAAACCCAATGACAGATGAGTTTCTATTTCAAGACAAGAAGAACAATACTGTCTGTATAAATCCAACAAAAGGAACTTTAAACGAGAAACCTATAAATGAACTTCTTTTGAAAGCAGATGTTGACAACAAAGCTGACAAAGAATATGTAGACAATGCAATAGCAAAAGAAGAAGAAAGAGCTAACAATGCTTATGCAACAAAAGAACATACTCATCCTGAACTAGCAGACAAAACATATGTTGACAATAAAATGTCAAGTGAAGTGACAAGAGCTGAAAACGAATATTCTAAAAAGACTCATACACATTCTATATCTGAAATAACAGACTTAAACGTTAGCCTTGAAAAGAAAGCGGATAAGGAATATGTGGCTAGTAAGTTAGAGAAGAAAGCAGATAAGGAATATGTGGATGAAAAAGATAACGAAATGAAAGAAAGGGTTGACTGGTACCATGAATGGACATCGAAGATTTTCAAAACTAAAGCCGATACAGGATGGGTTTCAGGATGTTTAGACCTTAAAGCAGATAAAACTTATGTTAACGATGAGTTAGAGAAGAAAGCAAATAAGACTCATACACATACAAGTTTTACAACTTTTACAGCAGACGACATAATATTGAACTTTGACCTTGGTTCAAGTGCACCATTAGAAAATCCGAGTACAAGCGTAAAAGATACACTAAACAGTTTAGATAACAGTTGCAGGAACATTGAAAGTCATGCCAGAAACTTTGAAGCACATGAACTACCCGCAATGTTAGATAAGAAAGCAGACAAAACAGAGCTTCAAACATTAAAGACAGAAATACTTCAAACATTATATCCTATAGGCTCTATTTATACGTCAATGAACTCTACCAGACCAGAAACAGTTTTAGGTTTTGGAACTTGGACTCAAATAGTCGACAGGTTTTTGTATTGTGCAAACTCTTCAAAGGAAACAGGTGGAAGTAAAACGATTTCAGGTGAAAATTTACCTGCACACAGTCACTACATAGATTTAAGTACATCTCAAGCAGGTTGGCATAAGCATAAATTTTGGGATTGGTCAGCAATGACAAAAGGTAAAGGATATGATGTTAAAGACAACGTTAAGTTTGCTATAAATTGTTACTGGAGTAACACTGAGGAGGAGGAAACCATACACATCGCGTTTCAGGGTATACGCAAACAACGGGACAAAGTAAAGACTACATGCCACCTTACATGACAGTTTACGCATGGTATAGAAATGCTTAGTCGTCATGTTCCACTTCTTTAGCATATTCGTCAGGAGTTGTCTTATATTGGTTAGGAACTGTCTTTGAAAGTATACCACCTTGAACTTTGACAAGTTTGAAACGAGGTCTGACAATAGTAGTTTTATCTTCTGCTTGCAGTCTGTACATTTTGCCATGTTTGCCTAAAACTTCATAATATTCTCTTGTATACTTTCTTCTATTTTTACGAACACGAATTGAGTACCTGTCGGGTTCCCATTGTTGTCATAGTCAATAGTATTTTCATATGGGTCGCGTTTAGGTATTTCTATTTTTACTTTGTCACCTTTCTGAAGTTTGAAGCCCGGCATTCTTTCTTGTTTGTCTCTTTTGACTAAATTATTAAATATATAGTCTTTCTCTAAGTCAGGGTTGTTTTTCATTTCTTCGGGGAGTGGTTTCCCAAACCTTTTTGTTTACGGCTATTGTAAATATTTAAAACTTGTCTCATCTTTGCCATGGAGAAGTGTCTATATTTGTCGTCATATGACATTTCATTTGCTTCACCACCTTGTGGTTGGTTTAAGTCTCTTAACATTTTATACAACCGTCAATGACACCAAGAGCAGAATGGTTTTGGTCGACAATGAAATATTGGTTTACATTTTTGAACGCAGATAGTTTTTAATATCGTCTGATTTGAAAGAACTTTCACAGTCAGATGTCAGTTTTGTTGGATGGTATTTGTCAACGAATATTGTCAAAGCAGTTTTCACATCTAAAATATTTTTGGACCATAATGGTATGGCTTCACAGTATCTTGTGTTTTGACCAACAAATATTAGCCAGTATGGAGGTCCATCTGTTCTAACTCTCGGAATGTTTTCCAAGATATCCATAAACCAAGCATTTGGTGTTGAACTAAAGATTTTTATCATGAGTGCTTTTTTGTTGCCTTAGAAACATAGGGGTCCTTGTTTGGATTCGTCATTTTTTAACCCATAAGAAATGGTTTATTTGGCGCATTAGCAGGAGTCGCATCTAGATTTTACCCGCAGTGGGAACAATAGCCAGAGGTGTATTTGGAGTTGGAAGGAAGATTTTGAGTACATTAGGTATACTGAAAGAGAAAGCACAACCTATTATACAAACTGTACAGAAAGGTTGGGATGTAGCACGAGATGCAACAAATCTTATTCCAAATCCTGAAACAAGAGGAAAAGTTCAAGGATGGATGGACAATGTAGGAAGACAAGCAGGAAACTATTATAACAAAGCAAATGACTACTATAACCAAGCAGGACACTATATGGACCAAGGTGAAAGATTCTTTAACAGAGGATATAACCATGCACAACAGTGGGTAAACAATAACCAACCGCAACCACCTCAAACTTGGGGAATGTAAAGTTTTTTATTGAGATGAAATGAACAATACAGCATTGAGACAAATGGGTTCAAGATGGATTTGTCGGCTTCCAGCAGTTACACCACGTGTTTGTCAAGTTCTTCCTATACCTCAGGAAGTTTTAGACCGACTTAAAAAACAACAACAACCAGTTGAAAACAAACCAAACTAAAATTTTTTACTGAGATGAAATGACCGAAGAAGTTGAAACGGTAGATTTGACACCACAAACAAAAAGTTCAGAACCATTGTCAAAACCTGTCAAAGAACTTACAGATGAAGAGAAAAATTCAATAATAGAAAGTGCCAGGTCTGGAAATACAAACCCTAACTATAAAGTCACTTTTCATAAAAATGGAACGGCTAGTATCTCAAAAAAGAAACAGACTCTCACAAATAAAATATTGAAGTCTGAAGGAGCTTTCGAGACAACAGATGGAAAGTTTACTTCACTGACCAACAGTTCATTATAGAACATCTCATTGACTTAGAGTCGAAATATTCTAAACTTTACAACAAACACAAAAAGTTGAAAGGAAAACAAAAACAAATGGCATATGATATTTATGAAGATGTTGACGACACAACTGTTCCTGCAAGTGAAGTAAAGTCAGAGGAACCGAAAAGTGACGAAAAACCGATAGAAGAAGAAAAACCAAAAACTGAAGATAAACCAAAACCAAAGTTTAGTTTGGAAACTAAACCCAAGTCAACCTTCATTAGCTGGTATGGGTTGGCGTCAAAGACTTATGGCAGCAGGCGGTTATGTAAAGTAAAGAAAAAAAATATTTTTTTATTTTATAAAAATGCCCCCATATAGAATGGATAGAAAATCTGCTAGAATAAAAGCAGAGTTGCAAAGATATGGTTGGAGAGTTTCGAAGAAGTTTAAATATAAGAAGGGAAGACCCATAAAAGTCTATGACAAATTGTCTGGTCTTCGCTACGAAATGGATTTGGAAACAGCACGTGCAAATTATCCAAACAGACTAGAGAGGTTAGAAGAAGAACGTCTTATGGACATGCCTTTCGATGTTAGTGAACCTCAAGTTGAAGGACACGACGGCTTTGCCAGATTCTATTGGAAACATGACGAACAATTGCATCCTTTGAGAAGGAAAAAAGGAAAAGGTGAAGACGCACATGCTCCCATGGAAAGAACAAGATATGCATATGAGAAGTACCGTGAAGTTAGAAGTCAAATTACTTCTGGTCGAACCTTTACAGTAAACTTTGACGAAGGAAAGAACAAAGAAGGCTTCATGGGTGTACTTGCTGCCATACAAGACGGAAATAAGAAAGGACACAATCTCAGATTGACCATAACAGATTTGGATGGTCACATTTACTATGCACATGGCAATGTCACAACAGCTGCAATGCTTCTTGACGCTTTCAAGACTACAAAGAGAGAACAAATGGTTGACTCCGACTCAGACATTTTGAATGCAATTGAAGGAATTGCAAGTGTCAAGTTCGAATGGTACCAACCTAACCCTCAAGCAGTCAGACAACATGCTGGACCGTTGGGAAACTTGTTTGTTAGATGAGAAATATGAAATGGCATACCATTTTAAAACAATATATTTTTACATATATTAAATGCTTCAGGTTGAAAAACAAAGAACAAAAGTAGCAGATACAAAACCGTTAGACTATATCTTTACAAATGCTGGTAGGACTATTTCAGATGAAGAAATTTCATCCCGAGCATACAGGTTTGACTATCCAATTCGTTGGCTTCAAAGTCCTTCAGATGCAAAGGCAATAGGATTTAGAAGAGTTTTGTTTTCAAATAGAACTAACGCATTTATGTTCGCAGTATATTTTCATGGGCAGTATAAAGGTTCTGATGGTCTAATAGACAAATTTGACGAAATGAGAATCTTTACAGTTCGTTCAGACGAAAGTCTTGAGAAAACTCTAAATGACTTTCAAACTCAAATGAACAAATATTATTGGGAATTTCAAGAAAAATACGACTCTTTACTAAATGGAACATACTATCTGAAACTAGAATATGACAAGATGAACTCCACCGTTTCATTTCAAAAGATTGAAATTAACCCTCCAAGAGATACAGAGTTTTTATTTTGGAAAGTAGACAAACGTTCTTGGGCACAATTTCTTCGGTTACTAAACCAGAACGAACCATTACCACCAGATGGTCCATTTAAATTTATACTTCCACCAGCAGATTTGACAGTTTATAGAAACGTGTTTGACCCTCAAAATGTTATGTGTCATGCAAGTTTCAGTTCAAGCAACAATAGTTTTCTATGTATTGGTAAGGACGTTTATGACTTTGCTTCTAAATTCTACGAACCACCTAGTAACAGTTTCTCTGACTTTCAAGTTTGGTTCACAACAAATGGTGTGCAACATATTATTCCATTGTACTATGACTTTTATCTCGAATTGTCTTTCATATATAACTACGGAAAAGTGCTGAAAAAGTATTGAAAAATACTTTTAGGGTAGCATGTTAGATCTAACACGTTTTCTAACCACTTTTCTAACATGGTCTAAAACTCTCGAAAATCATGAATTTTATATATTAATGTTTTCGCTAAGCCACTTTGTGCCGTCAGTCAGTCAGTCAGTCAATGAAATTTACACCAAAAAATATAATTTAGGTGAAGAGGTGAGATCTCACCCGTTTTTTCACCTGTTTTCTCACCCTCTTGAATTTTCATGATTTCATCGTACATGTTTTGTCAAGACTTCTTCGTAAATGTTTTGTCAAGACTTCTTCGTAAATGTTTTGTCAAGACTTCTTCATCGTAATGAGCGTAAATCAGACAAAAATATATTTTAGGTGAAGTGGTGAGATCTCACCTCTTTTTTCACCTCTTTTCTCACCTCTTGAATTTTCATGATTTCATCGTAAATGTTTTGTCAAACATGAACGTAAATGTTTTGTCAAGACTTCTTCGTACATGTTTTGTCAAGACTTCTTCGTAATGAGTGTAAAGGACCCAAAAATATAATTTAGGGTAGAAGGTTAGATCTCACCTCTTTTCTCACCTCTTTTCTCACCTCATGAATTTTCATGATTTCATCGTACATGTTTTGTCAAGACTTCTTCGTAAATGTTTTGTCAAGACTTCTTCGTACATGTTTTGTCAAGACTTCTTCGTACATGTTTTGTCAAGACTTCTTCGTAAATGTTTTGTCAAGACTTCTTCGTAAATGTTTTGTCAAGACTTCTTCATCGTAATGAGCGTAAAGGACCCAAAAATATAATTTAGGGTAGAAGGTTAGATCTAACCTGTTTTCTACCCTCTTGAATTTGTCATGACTTCTTCGTAAATGTTTTGTCAAGACTTCTTCGTAAATGTTTTGTCATGACTTCTTCGTAAATGTTTTGTCAAGACTTCTTCGTAAATGTTTTGTCAAGACTTCTTCGTAAATGTTTTGTCAAGACTTCTTCATCGTAATGAGCGTAAAGGACCCAAAAATATAATTTAGGGTAGAAGGTTAGATCTAACCTGTTTTCTAACCTCATTTCTACCCTCTTGAATTTGTCAAGACTTCTTCGTAAATGTTTTGTCAAGACTTCTTCATCGTAATGAGCGTAAAGGACCCAAAAATATAATTTAGGGTAGAAGGTTAGATCTAACCTGTTTTCTAACCTGTTTTCTACCCTCTTGAATTTTCATGAATTTTCCCGAAATAAAAAATAAAGTTAGTTTTTTTAAAAAAATATTTTTTATTTTTATTGTAAGAACATGTTAGCAACAACAGCACCAAACTCTTTAGTTATGAACCCAACTTCAATGTTAGTAGAGATGAAAAGCTTCATTCCTTCTTCATATACTTTCGAAACAGAAATCCAGAAGATAAAGCAAGAACTTCTCCAAGGAGATTTAGATTGCACTGCGAAAGATGAAACAAATGAAGAATATCTTTATGAAATGCAGGACCTCATCGACCATCTACCTAAACTTCCTGAAATCCAACAACAAAAGCTCACTATTCCAGAATTCGATGAAATTGAAGTCAGACCAACCGACTCAGTAGAAATAAAGAAGTTCATACGTAAGGTTAACTATGAGTTTCTTGGATTTCATTGCAACCACAAAGTCATGGACAAAGATTGCGACATGTTATATAAGAATGTTTCTGACATATATAAATCGGAGGAGTTTAAGACCTACGACAACTTTGTTTCGTTAGTTGCTGAATGTGTATGGCAGATAAGAGATAAAGATAAAAGATGTAAAATATGGAACGAACAAATAAAACCTGCATGTTTTGAGTTAAAGAAAACCATTGACGCCTTAGTTGTTCTAGCAGGTCAAATTTCAATGTACAATGCAAAAATGAACCCGCAATGTTCAAAATGTAAAGCGGCAATTAGGAAATATAACTACTCCGTCAAAGAGATAGAACGTATGAGAAACGACTATGCAGACTTAAAGAAAGAAGCAGAAAAGCCAGCAGAAGATAAAATGGACATGTTAGAATTTCTGAACAAAAACTATCCAACTGCTGACGATTTCCTTCTATCTGACGTCAAGAAGAAATATAAAGAGACTTTCGGCATAGTTAAAACATTCGATATCCTCAGCGAAGAAATAGAAGCTACAAAACTGTTTAGAGTCTCACGAATTCATAACGTTTACCATGTAAAACGCTTATAAAATAACTGGGGTAGAAAACAGGTTAGAAAACAGGTTAGATCTAACCTTCTACCCTAAAATATATTTTTGCTGAAAAATGACCAAAATTCTGAGTAAAATAATTTTTAGGGCTTGTGTCAAACCGTTGAGTTTTCACAAAATTTAAAAAATAACGTTTACCATGTGAAACGCTTATAAAATAACTGGGGTAGAAAACAGGTTAGAAAACAGGTTAGATCTCACCTTCTACCCTAAAATATATTTTTGGGTCCTTTACGCTCATTACGATGAAGAAGTCTTGACAAAACATGTACGAAGAAGTCATGAAAATTCACGAGGGTAGAAAACAGGTTAGAAAACAGGTTAGATCTAACCTTCTACCCTAAAATATATTTTTGTCTGATTTACGCTCATTACGAAGAAGTTTTGACAAAACATGTACGAAGAAGTTTTGACAAAACATGTACGAAGAAGTCTTGACAAAACATGTACGAAGAAGTCTTGACAAAACATGTACGATGAAATCATGAAAATTCACGAGGGTAGAAAACAGGTTAGAAAACAGGTTAGATCTAACCTTCTACCCTAAAATATATTTTTGCTGAAAAATGACCAAAAATCATGAGTTTTGTGTGTTTTAGACCATGTTAGAAAACAGGTGAGAAAACAGGTGAGAAAAGAGGTGAGATCTCACCTCTTCACCTAAAATATATTTTTGCTGAAAAAAATGACCAAATTTCATGAATTTCCTCATATGTTTGCGACCCGAGGAAAACCGAGGAACGAGATTCCGTACGAAAATCGTGAAAAAATGACCAAATTTCATGAATTTCCTCATATGTTTGCTACCCGAGGAAAACCGAGGGTAGAGATTCCGTACGAAAATCGTGAAAAAATGACCAAATTTCATTATATAACTGTTATTTTTTTACGAAGAGAACTTTTGCACTTCGTAAAAAAAATCCCTGAAATCGTGAAAAAATGACCAAATTTCATGAATTTCCTCATATGTTTGCTACCCGAGGAAAACCGAGGGTAGAGATTCCGTACGAAAATCGTAAAAATTTGCCAATAAATTTAAGAGGTTGGTATGTACATAGACTATTAGTAAATGCAGTTGCAGTGAAGGCTTACTTTACATCGTTCAGACACTAAACACGCAGACGACTGGTTCAGAAACCAAAGCACACAAGAACTTTTGAGTGAAATTTCTCTAGACCGACTTTTTTCGGTCTTGCATAAAACTCATGAAAATCGTGAAAAAATGACCAAATTTCATTATATAACTGTTATTTTTTGACGAAGAGAACTTTTGCACTTCGTCAAAAAAATCCCTGAAATCATATCTTTTATACAAGATAGAAAAAATAAAGTTAGTTTTTTATAAAATATTTTTTTTATTTTGTATGTAAAGACAGAAAATGACAAACACTGAGTTTGAAACAGTTAGAAAGATAGACAATGACACCAAAATGGTTAGAATAGGTGATTTAAACGTAAGATACTCAAAGAAATACAACAAATATTCTTTGTCAGACATTTTATCTCCATTTGGAAAGAAAGCAAAGGACTGGGTTAAAAATGCTTCTACTCAGAAAATTTTGACAAGAAATCCTGAGCTTATGATATCGGTAAGATTCTATGGAACTGCAGCATATCTCATTGACAAAAGTCTTATACCAATAGTTTTGTTATGGATTGACCCAGTTGTTGGATATAACTTCATAACATATGGTTCATTCGATACGGAACGTTGCAGTGAAGGCTTACTTTACATCGTTCAGAAACCGAAGGACTTCAATACAAAGAGATATAAGATAGGAAGGACATATAATATAACTCAAAGATATGACAGTATAGTCAATAGAGTCAAGGTTGTGTTCGTTAACGATATGAGAGCTGCTGAAACAGAACTGCTTGAAGTTTTTGAGAAAATGTATGGTGCTCCCACGAAAGGTAAAGAAACGTTTGAAGTAGATGAGATAGGTAAAGCTATAAAATTATTTGACGAAGTTGCTGAAAAATACATGTAAAGCGTTTATTTTTGGTCTTTTGTGAAAGTCAGGAAATAACGCTAGTTTTTTATAAAATATTTTTTTATCCGGAATATAAAGACAGAAATGTCAACAACAGAGAACACAACAACTGCTATCGTTCATGAAGCCATAAATGAAGAATACGAGTACATACAGTATAACAAACAGTTACGTCTCATTCGTTCGGTCAAAGACGATATGTACCAAATGCAAAGTATTTTGAATGCTCTTCGTTCTACAAAGCAAGCACATCATTGGTTTGAAAACCAACAGACAAAAGAACTTTTAGAAGAATTTCCTCATATGTTTGCTACCCGAGGAAAACCGCGGGTAGAGATTCCATACGAAAATCGTAAAAATTTGCTAAATGGTTTGAGAGGCTGGTATGTACATAGACTTCTTGTAAATGCTGTTGCAATGTGGGCTTCACCTCGTTATGCTTGTTATATTTTCATGATGTTAGATGAAATTCATAGACAAGAACGTGAAGATAGAAACAAGCTTGAAGCAAAAGACAAAGCCTTCAGAAAAGAATACCACGTTCGGTACCAAAAGGAAAGGAAAGAACTATAAGTATATGATTTATACTGAAGAGATGGAAAATGAAGACAGAGATATGGTTATGTTGCATTTAGTCAGAAGAAACAACAAAGCTTTTACGACTTGCTAAGATTTACAAATCTGACAGAAATTGGTTCTATCGCGAAAACTTACCGATTTCAATGACACCAAATGAAGATGTGAACAAATAGTTCAAGATACGTTACCTCAAACACACTATGATATTAAAGGTTGTACAATACTTACCTTCAAAGAAGATTTGCCGCTACTGAAGGAAAAAATAACAGAGTATTTTGACAACTTCAAACAAGCAGAGTAAATGAACCATTTATTTTTCAAGCTTGACTTCAGATGGCTCAGGTAGCTCTATAAGGTCAATTGTCTTGTCAAATCCTTCTGGCATTCCGAGTCCTTCCTTCTGGCATTCCGAGTCCTTCCTTCCGACAGAAAAAGTTTTTCCTTCCGACAGAAAAAATTTTTCCCGACGACAAGAAAAAATTTTCCAGTTGTCCGTCCGTAAACCATTCAAATTTTCGAAAATTGAGAACTTTTTGGTCGAACTTCAGAAAAAGGTTTTCCTTCCGACAGAAAAAATTTTTCCTTCCGACAGGAAAAAAATTTCCCGACAACTGGAAGAACTCTTCCTTCCGACAGGACACAAACGAATGTCCGACGTACCACCAACCGAGTCCATTCCAAAGCCAGAAGAACCGAAAGCTGCAGAACCACAACAGACTAAGACCAAACACTTACATTTTTACGCTTGACTTTTTACAATTTGAACTTTGTTTGCGTAGATATGAATTCTGAAAGAAGTATGAGGGTCTTGTATGACTTTGTACTTCTCCCATAGTTCATGTCTGTCAAACTTACCTGCCATGGACTCTTTCATAAGTTCCATGAAATCGTCTTCGGACAATCCGGGGAAAAAGTATAATATCAGTAAGTATTCTCTTTACATCCTTACTTAAACTCTTTGCTGTCTGTACACAAATGACAACTGAGATGTTAAAGTGTCTGAGCTTCTTAAGAATTCGACACATGTCTTGTTCTCTGTTCTTTAACAAAGGATGAGAAGCAAAGTCATCTAAGATAAGAAGACATCTATGAGGGTAAGTCTTCCAATCGTAAGATTGCAATTTCTTCGAATGTATTCTATCTCTTTCTGTTTGTTTCTGAAGTGTTTCTTCTCTAATATTCTCTGCATTTCCTCATTTGGGTCTTTAAACTTCGAATTGACATACTCATTTATAGCATTGTACTTCAAAACTCTTCTTTGGTACTTCTTTATCCAATCTAACAACTCAGAGTCTTTTATACATACTAACTTAGACTTCTTTATAATATCTTTGAACGAATTGACGGTTTGGTCAAATTGACCAGAAGTACTACAAATAAAATAACTCATAGAATGGGTTCTTCTCATCTAGTTCTTGTTGTTGTGCAGCCATTTTAAGATAAGTGAAAGTCTTACCCGACCCAGGCGGTGCAATTAGACCTGTTATACCATTCTGAGCAAATAAGAACTTGTCATGTATGGGTTTTATCTGAGCATTTTCCAACTTCCTCTTGTTCTTATTTAAAACATTCTCAAATTTTTTGTCAATGTCAGCAAACTTTTTTTCTAACATATTTTTAGAAAAATTAAAATTTTTATCTTTTAGAAAATGTCTAGCGATTTCGCTATCTATATTCGAGACAAGCTTTTCGACAGCAAAACATCTGTCGACCATAAAATCTTACATAGTGTAAACAAGAAAGGTGAATTTGTTCTAAAGTTCTGTTTCTGGGAATATGACAAGAACCATAAAACATTAAGCAGAGCAGTCTTAAAATTTGTCAATGACAGACTTGTTGACAGAGATGACGCCTCTTGGAGAGATGAAGTCCAACAAAACTTCTTAGAATGCAAAGAAGACACATGCGCTGTTCTTGAAGATGAAATAGAAAACAGAATAGAAGAG
The DNA here is from genome assembly GCF_026262505.1 of Trichomonas vaginalis G3. Lineage (NCBI taxonomy): Eukaryota > Parabasalia > Trichomonadida > Trichomonadidae > Trichomonas > Trichomonas vaginalis. Next base: position 26,393,151 of record NC_067205.1, read on the forward strand.
CTATTAAAGGACAAAGAACTTTTACAAAAATATGGTTCTGAGAAGTTTGACATAACTCCACCAGAAAAGAAGAAGAGAGAAAAGAAAGAAAAGAAAGTAGAAGAAGAGAAGAAAGAACCAGAGCCAGAGAAGAAGAAATTTGACATGTAAAAATAAAATTTTATTTTTAGAACATTTCTGGGTCAATGTCAATGTTCTCTTCCTCTTTAGGAGCAAACACTGGCTTAGACTCTAAAATCTTTTTACCCAATTTACCTTGAACTTCTACAACTTTAGACTCATAATATTCATAGTCGTCTGCTTTCTTTGGTTCATAAGGTATAACAAGTTTGTATGCTTTGCCTTCTTTAAGGTTTGAAAACCTTCTGTCAAAACTTTCTTTGACTGCTAACAAACCTTCTATGTCTAAGTCTTCAAATTTCGCACCATTTTTAGTCACAATAGCAAACTTAACTGGTTCGATGTTCCAAACTTTGCTGAATGAAGACTTTTCAAAATGGTAGAAGTAAACATTCAAATATGTGAATGGGTCTAGTTCTTCTTTAAGTCCTGACATGTACTTGTTTACTGAGATGAATTTTGCCATCTTTTCTATCGGATAAAAAAAAATATTTTTTTTAAATTTACTCAGAAAAATTTTTCTTTGTATATACACCATTCTGTACGTCTAAAAGACTTTTGACATTTGCCAAGAATGTTCGTTTAGATGCTGTCATATAACCATACTCTTGACAATATTGTTTATACGAATCGTACAATGACCTTTCATCTAAACACTCAAAGTCAGTTTCATCTATGAACAGTTCATATACACTCTTGTTTGCTTCTAACAATGTTTGTCTCTCTTCGGTATGTGGAATTTGTCTTGGATTGAACTTAGAAATATCTAATGTCATGAAATATGAGAACAAGTGGTTGTAAAAGTCAGATGTCAAAGTTTCTGACAAAGCGTCAAAATATTCTGTATCTTGCATATGAGCTTCTGACGTTCTGACAACTACATATCTTCTGTCAGAACTTTCTAACTTCATCGGAACAGCATTGTTTGAAACCATAACGAAGTTTGCAACATTTTCACAAACTCTTTGGTCTTTATATTTTCTTTCAACAACTCCAACTTTGTCTGTTATAAGACTCTTCAAAGCATCTGAGTTCAAAACTTTTGTTGTATCTATACTTTGAAGTTCGTTACATACTATAAGTTTCATATTCTCTATTGAAGAGTTAAACTTGCCACAGATGTTTTCTAAGTTTGTCATATTCGGATTCGAATAGCCCTCTAACAGTTTGCATAAGATATCTGTAAAGAAAGTGTTCTTACCTGTTCCTTGTTTTCCAATTATAATGAGAGCAGTTTCATTTTTAGCACTTGGATGTTGTAAGATGTTTGCAAACCAACATAAGATATACTCATAGACTCTTTCGTTTCCATTGCATATAATTTCTTTGACATGGTCTAACCAAGCTTCTATAATACTGTGTTTTCCATTCTACTTGTTCGTATTTATATCCAGTGAAGATAGAATAGAAGTTTGGAGAAGGTGTATAAAACTTTATACCACGAACTGAAAAATCTTCTAACTTTGACAATAAGATATCCCAAGCATCTAACATCTTCATGCCAACTTGTACGACTTTTATTTTCTTAAGTTTCTGTTACATTCTTGTTCTGAAACTATTGTCGCTTTAGGTTTGTTAAAGACTACATCCCATTCTTTCATAACATAACATTCTGGGGCAGAGTCGACATAAATGACTAAACGTTTCAAATTCTCGACTGCTTTGTTATAGTCTCGAAATGGACACATATTTCTGAATGTTTGGAAGTCATAAAAATCTGAAACATCTATTCTGTACATTTTTATAAAAATAAAAAAAATATTTTTTTTATTCTTGAGCTATTTGTTGCATTTGTTGTTCTTGAGCTATTTGTTGTTGAAGTTGTTCTTGTAATACAATACTTTCACCAGTTGCATCTTCCAATTCGAAACTTTCTGCCGTCATTGACAAATACATAGGACATAAAAGTTTTACAGGAACAAAGTTTGCGTCAACTAAGGTTAAGTTTATGTTTGCTAAAGTGTTTGAGTTTACTAAAGCTGAAAACTCTGCATTCGAATGAACAATAGGCAAACCAGCAGAGAATGTGTTATTTATACGCATGAGTATCTTTTGGTCATAGTAGTTTCTGTCGACATTCGAATAACACTTTGAACCTAAGTTTGAAACAATATATAAAATAGGTGTACTTAAAGTCAATGGAACAGACATTCCTTGTATGACACCCTTTTCCTGTTATAGGAAACTGTTGGTAGTAAAAACCAGATATAAGTTTTGTATTATAGCTCATATTGTTTATAGTAAACTCAGTCGGACATCCAAACATAATGAAACCTGCTCTAGTTGCAGCACATGTTACACTCGTCTTAAAGTATTAAATAAGTCAACAAAACCTGTTGGTGGTATATCTGAGTAAGTATCTTCAAAGGAGTATTTTTTACCATTCACAACAATAAAATCTTCTGGTGTCAAAAGAGCAAAACAAGCTTTAGTCGTCATTGTGTTTAAGGTTAGTTTACAATATCGTCCTTGAGGACTTTGTAAGTTTGTTGTTATAGAATTATATGACTCAGGGTTTTTAGTCGTAATAGTATAAACCACTATGTCTTCTGCCATTTATATATTTAAAAGTTTTTCTGAAAGTGGAGAAGAACTTCATCTAAACTTTCACATGGCGTTTCTTGAAGTTCTCTGTCTAAGAAGTTCAAATATTTTGTAAAGACATAGAACTTTCCTTTGTCTACACGAACAAAAAAACAGGGTCTTTCATATCGTTCAAAAGTGTGTAAAGTCCTTTACATGAAATAAAGTCTATATTATTTTTCTTCAAACATCTTTCAAGAAGTTTTGACATTTTTACTTAGCAAATAAATTTTAATGAAATGTTGTGGTCGTCAAATATTTTTATAACGTCTGGGAAACTATATTTTAAGTTCAACGTTTCACCTCCTTTCATAACGTATATCTTGTCAATGACATTATATGAAACACCACAGCAACCAATGTCGGGTTCTATTTCTTTGATGTTTATATCGTCTGCCTCTGTCAAAAGTTTCAATAGTTTCTTTCAAAACTTCATGAGGTGCAATGACATATGAGTTCACTTTTACAGGGGTGTTCGACCAAGTTTAACATTATACCTAAAGCTTGACAAATCTTCTCCTGAGTTTTAAGTTTGTCTTTCAGTTGTTGGTAGTCGTTTCGAATATCTGCAACAGAACTTAAGTCTCTGCTAACTTCAGGATATGTTGGTTGTTCTTTTACAGGAACAATTGTTATACCATCTTCGTCCTCGTATGGTTTCCCCACTTCAACATCTCTGTCTTTGACATTGACAATAACATTTGACTGTTTGTTTGAGTTGGTGAATTTAACTTCACATCTGCCACCAGCCATTAAACCTTTTGAAACACTTACGCTTCTATTTTTCGGAAATGACATTTTATTAGAATAAAAAGATGGACGTATTCGGATATCTCTTTGAATTGAAGCAGAAACAAAGTTTACACACACAAACAATACAATACATTGACAGAATAGTTTCTTTATACAAACAATGGAAAATGTTATAGAATAGCAGTCTTTGCTGACCAAAATATTTTCATAAAGCAAAGAAAGTTGGTATAACTGAAATGGTGAAAGTTCTTGAAGCAGACAAAAATATAACTTCAAAACTTACAGATATTTCTAAAGGAAAGTTTATAATACAATATTATGTCAAAACTGGCGTACTGTCAATATTTGACGGAGAGAAGTCAGTTCAAGAACAACTTACTGACCTGCTGCCAAAATCTGCTCGATGGAAGCTGTCGTTATGCCAATCTGAGGAGCCCCAGCAGGTTTCATCGAACGAATCTTCAAAAGAGCATCTTCCGTGAAAAGTGCTATTGGTTTTGTAAACTTCTTTGCTCTCAGTTCATCTGGACCGTCTCTGTCACCAGTATATTGTATTTGTAAGTACCAACAGTTGAAATACCACCCATAAAGTCTTCTGAGTCAGCAAATGGAATGCCAAGCCAAAAGTTTGAACGGTCTCCATTTGTATATTGAGTTTTTTGACTTCCTGTATGGGTCCATACTTTCACATATGGCATAATAGAACTTTGCATTTCAGGGTTAATGGTTGTTGTGAAGTTGTTGTTAAAGTTCATAGCATCTAATGTCAAGTTGTATGACCTCATATCTTCAACTGTAGAATATTCTTCTCTTGATAATATTTGCCATCTATGTTTATATGATATTTTTACCAGGGTTGTAGAAACAAGAATAGTCATTTATAGTTCGTCTGAAAAGAACAACATAGTATCTGCATGTTTCATTGCAGTTGTTAAAGCAATATCTGTTCTTGCACCTGGGTCAGCACTTTGGTTTCCAACTTCACCTGCAAAGTCTTTGACAGATATTTGGTGTATAGGGAACATAAGTGGAACTGCAATATATTTGGCAGCTAAAGCATTTGAAATATCTGGGTCCAACATATAGACTGCAAGTCTGCTTTCTATTCTCTTGCATTCAAATTTTTCGCATGTGAACTTAACTGGGTCCCAAGCAGTTCCAGCAGCATTGAAATAAGTTTACTTCAGTGTTGAAGTTTGAGAAACCAAAGTCTAAGTCAACTTTGTCTTTGCAAAATTCGGCGAATGACGTTTGATTTGCTCCCTTTACGTCTGTAAGAGTGAATGGGTCTTGCGTTGGTGCAATGACTAAGTTATTTTTGCTTGGAGTAAGTTCGATAGAAATTTTTCCTGCCCAGTTTGGCAAGTATCTTAAAAACCTGAAGATGAGGAAAGATGACAAAGGAACTCTAAGTTTCAGTTTTACTTTAGTGGCAGCAGTTCCATCTGAACCAGAAAGGTTAACATAAACTCCTGGAACGTTAGGGTCAAGTCTTCTTATTTTCTCAATATTTGCATACTGGTCTGTTTGTAGTTAGTATACATATCAAGTGTACGGAGGCACTGCGAGCCTCCTTACACCTGATATGTGAATTTGACACTTTACAAAACCGTTAACGTATATTTTACAACACAAACACAAACACCAACTTAACCTTAAATATTTATAAAGCCGCCAACCACTTCACCTTACTACTGTAAAAATAAACGTTCTCACTTACAAAAGTATTGCAACTCTTCCCATTGCTGTGCTTCACACAATAGTTCATATTCTTCAGTATCGCTGCTGTCTCCAATCGTCAGAGTCAAAATCACTGTCATAGTTTAGTAAGTTTTGACAAAGCTAATGAAACACGCTTACCGTTTGTATCGTATGCTTGTATAAACTTTCCATTCTTCATTCCTTCATAAACGCTCAAACTAACTTTACCCTTTCTCCCTCGTATCTGATAGAATGTATTTTCACGAGGAACGAAGAACAAATTCTTGAACTCATGACCGTTGTAGTTTGTTATCTCAATAGTTTTCGTCATTTATATAAAAATAAAATAAAAAATAAACTTAAAATTAATGATATCACCACCCTCACACGTATGAAAACATAGCGCAAAAATAAATTTAGGTGAAGTGGTGAAATCTCACCTCTTTTTTCACCTCTTTTTTCACCTCATGAATTCATTGCTTTATAACTCTCTTCCTTGGTTTCTTTTTAGTTGCTTTCTTCACGTCTGTCTCCAACTTGACTGTCTTTCTTCTTCGTCCGTAATGATACCAGTTACTTCCACCAGTCAATGGGTCAAATGGTCTTTCGTAAGGGTTTCCATACATTCCATAGGGACCATACGGAAGAACTGCTGGTGGAGGAAGAGTTCCATCGACTCTATTTAAATGCATTGTTTCACCTTTCATCTGGTCATTAAAGTCTTTTGCGTGTTTTGAAAACTCATCGTCCTTTCCTAAAGCATTTTCCGACTCAGTCGCAACCAAATTGGATGCTTTATTTATGAGCCCTATTTTATTTAATCTTAACTTCTTTGCAACCCAGCCTCCAATCTTCCCTTTATTTGCATCTAATGTCTTCGAAACCCTTCCTCCACTCATTTTATTTACTGCGTCATAAGCTCCAAGTGCTTTTGCTCCAAATGCTAATGCTTTTGTTCCCATTGCGCCTAAAGCTGCCCAAGCTACCATTTACACCATATTAAAATCATCTCTCTTCAATATTATCTCATAAAAGTTCTCGTTACTGGAGAAAGTCAATGAAACATAAACATTCTCACGGGCTTCGCCCTCACCGCTTTGCGGTCTATCTAACTTCTTTCTTATCTCATCTATTCGCTTCAAAATGTCTGAACAATTGCTAACATCTTCTACAACAGTTATTTCATCATGACTGACCTTCAAGAACAAGCTCATTTAATATGCAATTAAAATCATCTCAATAATGAGTCCATCCTTTCCATCTTTAGGTAGCACAACATCTTTCATTGAAGAAGGTTCGACAAGTCTATTATGTTAAACTTACTGACAAAGTTTGTTATACTATAATGCTTCGGTGGCGAATACATGTAGTTTGAAAGACATAATATAGATTCTTCAGCAAATTCACTTATACTGGATTTTATAACAATGTTCTCACGAGACCAAATACCACCAATTGACAATCTTGTAAGCAATCCTGCTGAACCTTCTACTGTAAACATCGATGGTAACATTCCACGAAGGTCATCTATTGACATCGTTGAGTCACTGAATTTAAATATTTTCTTAAAGCAATCGTCATTATCTAACCATGCAATAGCTTTGAAGTTTTCATTCGAATATACATCTGCTTCATTAAATGTAAAACCTGACTTCTTTGCAGAGATGACTTTAAAATCTATTGAGTTTGTTTCAAAATTATATGCTATGGTAACTTCTGAAGGTAATGGATGCCCTTCCGCAGTAAGTTGTTCTCTCACTACCGTTTGAAGCTTTGTGTTAAAAACTTTCATGTCATCTCCTGTGTCTAGGTTCACATACACAGCAATGGGAAAACTATCTTGCTTCTTTGTTTCATCATTATACCTCAAAACATTAAAGTTCTTCAATAATATTGTCCTTCCTGCTGGAATACTTCGAACCTGTCTGATTTCAATAGCTTTCTCACCTCCTACATACTCTACCCAGTGTCTTGGATATTCATAAGTATACTGACTTTCTTGAATTTTGGTTGGTTTCATCATAACGTGTTCATAGTATATCTTTATACTCTTGTCAGTTAGACTCGGTGCTATGTTCTGAATATTTCTGACTTGCATTTTTAATGGAGATAAAATGAAGCATTTAATACATGACGTAGATGAAGACATGAATGAAACTACAGACAAACTTAACTCTTCTCTCATTCTTCCTTTCAGCAAAGATTATGAATTCTGTTCAAATGGTGTGTATTTCTATTGTGGAAAGATGGGTTCAGGTAAGACATTTAACCTCATTCGTCATATACTCATAACAGAGCGTTTAGGTCAAGATTCATATTATGACCAAATCATTATATCAGCAACTTCAGACTCTATGGACTCAACAGCGAAAACATTTATGTCAAAAGTTCAAGCATCTGTCGTTAAAGTTCCAGATAGCGAACTCATTGAATTTCTTCAACGTTACGTTCGACGTAAGAGGAAATATTATGCCATCGTTGAATTTATACAGTCAGGAATGCAAAAGACTTCAGAAGAGATGGAAAGAATTATTGACAAACACCACTTACGTCAATACTCAGGAGTTTACGATATGAAACGACTTACAAACTACATTCTGTCAAAACTTTCAAAATACCCCTTCAAAAAGTATCCTTCAAATACTCTGCTCGTTTGCGACGACTTCGCCGGAAAAGGTTTAGTGTCAAAGCCTGACTCACCATTAGCTAACATCATTACTAAAGTCAGACATTACCACTTAACTGTAGCAATACTTATGCAAACATGGCGTTTTCTTGCTTTAAACATAAAACGTCTCATAACTGACTTCGTTATCTTTCAAGGTTTCTCACGTTATGATATTGAACTCATTTGGAAACAGTCAGGTATAACATTACCTTTTGAAGAAATTTGGGAAGCATATAAGTCTCTCATCTCTCCTCGTTCATACCTTGAGATTCATATCATGACTAATACCATTAAAGTCAAAAATATTCCATGGGAACGACCAACATTGTTTTAAAGTTTAACCTTCAATTGACTGATGGTAAACAAATTCCATGCATCTCTGTCGCCATTTCTGTTAATATTTTTGCTGTCATTCATATCATCCACTTCTCCATCCGTTAGCTTTTGAGGATATGCGTTAGAATAGCTGTTCTTAAATGAAGGCTTTTCACCTTTGAGAGCATAAACTCTATAACTTTCTGCATACTTTATGTTTGAACCTCCTGAGCCATCATTGACATAAATTTTTATAGGCTTCCACCCTTTGTTCATGTTCCTGCTTCTTCCCTTAGCTCTTTTGTTCAGTAGTTCTACATCTTTATACACAGCACCTGTCTCAGTGAATTCAACAATATTTTCATTCGTTAGCTTTACATTCAAACCCTTGTCGAGTATATTGTTCATTTCATACATATAAAAGGTTTTTATTCTATATGAAATGAGAAGCAAATCCATCTTAGCTGGTGCCGTTAATGTTCCAATTGAACCAACATCAAATGTTGACTCACGAACGACAAACAATATTGTCATAAAGAACTATAGTTCAGAGTGTTTGAAAGAAAAAGAACCAGAACTGAAATCCGTGAATTTAAACTCAGCTTCAAACGCTAACGCTACATCAGATGTTAAGTTAGAGTATCCACCACTGGACCAAGTTCTTTCAAGAGAAGCCAACGACAACCCTTACACAAATGTTCAAACAAATCCTTCAGATAACGTAGACCATTACCTTCTTCAGTTATACCAAACAATTTTACTCAAAGACGATAAGAAGCTTTTGACAAATCTTATAAGCAAGAACCAAATAATTCTAACAAAGGAGGACCTTGAAAATGTTATATCACGAATAACAGGGAAACAATGTGTCATTGACTATCTCGACCCTGAAATCGAATGCTGTGGTCAAACGCCACCATTCATGAAAATAGGTAACATCCGCATCATTGAAACACCAGGAACTACAGGAGTTGAGTTTAAGTATAAATATTCGAACGAGTATACAAAACTTTCAACAGAATATAAGCTTTGTTTGAAATATGTTTTAGTAAATTAAAGCAATTTGTAATATCTATCCAAAACTTCTTCAACAGTATCGAACTCATCTTCATAATGCAAACCTAATCTTATTGACTTGGTGCAGTTTTCACTAACACAATATAGCGCTTTGCGCTCGGCGCCTTTGACGCCTTTTTCTGTTCTCTTGACTGACATAACTAACTCATTTGTTTCATCAAACAGCAATAACCAAAGTTCATGACCTAATACATAACATTCATACTTTATATTTTTAGCTCTGAGTTCTCTTGTAAGCTGTTGCATTTAATATTTTCTAAAAAGTCAACTTCAACAGTCATTCGCACTGGTGCCTTCAGTTCTACAGGCTCTCCTTGAAAGTCAACAAGTCTGAATTGCATGTCTTTCAAATTATGAGGACTAATGCGAACCCATTTACCTAAATGAGTTACTATGACAGGAACGTTTGGAATGAACATTGAATTGACTGCATAACAGAAGGATTTATATTCTACTGAACCTTTACTATTAACTCCTGAAATACCTGTGACATTAGCTATTTTTGACTCAACGTATAAACAATTACCATAACATACGTATGGAACAGATTTCATCTCAATCGTTTTGTCAACACTTTTCAAAGGACATGTCATATGGTATGCTCCCAGAAGCAATTGAACTCTATGACTCATTCGTGTTATCTTAAACTCCTTCGCATAACTGAACTTCAAAACTCCTGCAATAAGTTTAACATTCATTAAGTTTTCTTCGTTCTCCTTGTTTATTGTAGTATTTATGAGCGCATTTAACACTCCAGCTAATGTTTCCATCTTATATTCTACATTATTGTGAAATCTTATTTCGTGCTTCTTTCCATCTATTTCAAGCTCCATGAAATCTGTTTCATCTGTTATAACGAATGAAGCGATAGTATTGAAGTCAACAACTCTGAAAGCAAGCGCTTCATTCTGAAGACCTAAGTTTGTTTGTAGCTTTACTGTCCCGTATTCGTTTGGGTCTGTACTTTGCAAATAGAACAACATTTTATTCTCATTAAAATATGAGTATTGCTGCATATGCGTATGAAGCTGACAGAGCTAAACGTTTATATTTTGGTCAATACTCTCTCACACTTACTGACAAATATATTGTTATTTCTGATGGAAATACCGAGAAATACATAACATGGAAGGACTATGAAAAGTTTGACCCTATTTTAACTCCATGCACTATGCCATTCATTGTAAATGGTGAAGTTGTCATGAAGAACGACACAACTGTTTATAGGTCTGTATATGAAGCGTTAGAATATATGTTGAATTATAATCCCGAAAGATTTGACCCAAGCACTACGTCATGTACAATGCCTTTTATTAAGGATGGTGAAATCGTAAGAGTTCCGAATTCAACGGTTTACACAGCTGTTCAAAACAGTTTACAAAACATTTTAGCGAATATCTTTAATTCAGAAACTACAGAAATAAAATTACCATATATAACAGATGCTAAAGAAATTAAATCAAAAACGACAACATTATTTACGTCACTTAATGATTTAATGACTTATATCATTAATATTCCTGCACCAACTACAGCATTTGATCCAAACTCGACGGTTTGCAGTGTACCTTTCATAAAGTCGCAAACGGACTCTTTGAGTCCTGAAGGTCTTTCAGACCGAAGCGACCAGGGCGAAGCCCATGACAGTTCATTAATTGTTTTAAGGGATTCAACAGTTAATGAATCATTAAAGGCGTCATTAATGAAAATCATTGATTTTAATTCATTCACGAATACATATAATTCATTCATTAATGTTTCATATGCTTCTAAAGAAGGTGAGCCAAAAACTATCGATAAAGCGGTGTATGAAATAAAAGCATCAACGACGAAATTGAATTCGTTAACTTTTGACGGTGATAGTTTCGTTAATGACATAACATCGGGGAAAACAATTTTAACGAAAGAATATTTAAAATCTCATGTTAGTGAGTTCGTTGAAATTGAAAAAGAAGGTGGAATTAAGTTCGATCCACTGAATTTCATTTTCAGCTTAGCGAATGCGGGTGTTAGTTTCGCTGAATGGACAACTATACAGAGTGAAATAAATGCAATATGGACGTTTTTGGGGTCAAAAGCGGGAATGGGTGAGCTTGTAAATGCTGCAAGAACATTAGGTGAAACAGGAAATTTTGTAGATGGTTTTAAAAGACTTGTTTCAAATGTTTTAACAAACACAAAGAAATTATTTAGATATACCATACATAACGGACGGATTTTCGAACAGGTAGCAACAAACCCTCCGGTTATGGCTGCGTTGATGATGGTTAGAGATATAAAACCACGTAACGACGGGAACGAAGAACATGAACAACAGAGCCCAACGGGCTCAGAGCCACATAGTGGCGAGGATACTGGTCGGGTTATTCAAGACATTAAAAACGTGTATCCTGAAGTTATTGATTTATTTAGAGGAGTTAATGATTCAATTTCAAAACATTCTATAACCCTCGATGAAGAGAATAAATTAACAGATTATATATTCGTCATTATTGCAGAATTAATGAAGAGAATAAATGAAAAAGGAATTGGTGATATCATTAATGTCAGCGATGTAATGATGAAAAGAAATTTTGACTCATTATTTACAAAACCGAAAACAGAATATAGTCTTTATGACGTAATTACCGAATTAATGAAAAAGATTAATGATAATAAGAGTTCTGGCGGAAGAGTTGAATTAGAAGTGAATGATGTTAATGAGAAATTAGCCGAAAAAGCAGAAAAAACCACGTTCATTATATAACTTCAGACGAACAGATTATAACGGACTACCATGGATATTTAACACGAAGTGATGAAGCGAAGACAAAAAATGTTAATGAAAGAAGATATAAATACATTCGTGCTAAAGGTTATGACATAAGCTGTACTGTACAGTATGACACAGGTAAAGCACCAGAAGCATTTAGTTATAACGATGAAATTTATGCCTCTACTTTCTCTGTTAATGGTGTATTAGTTGAACCAAGATTTATGTTAAGAGTTAAGGCAAAAATAACGTTTGAAGATGCTATTAAAAGTAAAGCTGACAAAGTTGAACTTGACGCAACGAACAAAGTTTTGAAATCTCATAAACACAACATCTCCGATATAAATGAACTTCAAACTTCTTTAGACAGTAAAGCTGACAAGAACCATACACATAAATCCTTCACTACTGTTAGAGCAGACGACATAATATTGAACTTTGACCTTGGTTCAAGTGCACCATTAGAAAATCCAAGTACAAGCGTAAAAGATACTCTTAACAGTTTAGATAACAGTTGCAGGAACATTGAAAGTCATGCCAGAAACTTTGAAGCACATGAACTACCAGCAATGTTAGATAAGAAAGCAGACAAGAACCATACACATAAATCCTTCACAACTGTTGCTATAGAAAGTATTGAAGGAACGGTTGAAGAAACTGGTGGGGATGCATTATATTGTAAACCTCCTAACTTTCCACAAGGTTTAACATCGGATGACGACATAACGACGATGAGAAACATTAGATGTAAAGATGTTTATGTCATGAAGGATGAACATAATATTAAATTCACTGCTCAAGATTTATATGACAAGAAAGCAGACAAGAACCATACACATAAATCCTTCACTACTGTTAGAGCAGACGACATAATATTGAACTTTGACCTTGGTTCAAGTGCACCTTTAGAGAATCCGAGTACAAGCGTAAAAGATACTCTTAACAATTTAGATAAGAGTTGCAGGAATACCGAAGATCATGCCAGAAACTTTGAAGCATATGAACTACCAGCAATGTTAGACAAGAAAGCAGATAAAACTTATGTGGATGCAGAACTAACAAAGAAATTTTCGAAACCAGATACAATGACATTTACAACAGAAATTATAAATGGTGAACCAGCAACTCCATTTGAATTTGTTAGAGGTCTTCAACCAGATACTTTTGAATTTTTCTTGGATAATTCTATTGAACTAACATTACATTATAAAAGTGGAACAAATGCAACATTTCATCCGGGAGATACATTCCAAATGGTATTTAATGACATAAGTTCTTTAGAATATGTTTATAGAGTTATGAGCATATATGATTTAATATATCCTATAGGAGCTGTTTATACGTCTATGAATCCAATAAATCCAAACACTTTATTTGGTGGTAGATGGTATGAAATAGTTGACAGTTTTCCATTCTACACTAATACGCAGTCAATGAAGATGGGAGGTTCAAAGAAAATAGGTATTGAAAACCTTCCTTCACATATGCATAGGTTCAGTGGAAGAACATCTGTGGAAGGAAACCATTCACATTCAATAACAAAAAGAGGTTATACAAATCTTGCAGCGGGTTCGGATAGACAGGGAATGCATAGATATGATATCACAACTGACCCCAAAGATGTTAGCACAGGTATTTTCTGTGGAACTGCAGGAAATCATACACATGTTGTAGCTGGTATTACAGACCCAGCAGGTAATGGAAAAGATTATATGCCTCCTTATATAACAATGCACGCTTGGATACGAGTTGGTTAAAATCTTTAACTTTACATAAATGAGCTTGAAAGAAGTATTCGAACAACATCCATGGAGGTCATTTAAGAAGTTCAATGAAGCTGCAAAGAGTTCGGGATTTACTAACAGAGCTGAAGTGAAAAGGTTCTTTGACAAAAATGTTGTACATCAAACAAAAATAAATCCTTACGACTACTTTTTACCAATTTACTCCAACACTCCTGACGCATACCAATTTGACACTCTCATTCAAAGCAGAAAAGGAGGACATAAACCATTCCTCATCTTCATAAATGTTAACACTCGTAAAGCATATGCGTATATAATGAGAAATAAAGGAACTCATGAAGTGTTAAGAGTTTTACAAAAGTTTGTAGCAGAACATAGCCCAAGTATTTTAACATCAGACCAAGACGGTGCATACCTCAGCAACGAAATCACAGAATTTCTCATTAAGCATAACATAACTCACTACACTACTGAAGACCATAACCATAACATACTCGGTATCATTAACCGCTTCATAAGGACTCTCAGAGATTTAAATCAAGAGCGAGACTTTACCGAAGAAACAATGAAACATTTTCTCGAAGTATATAATTCCTCAACACATTCTACAACAGGACATACACCAAATTCAATGACACAACAACAAGAAGAAAAGTATATACAAAAGAAACGAAGCCAAACACAAAATATCAGAAATTCAACACAATTTACTCTCATTCCTGGTACAAAAGTTCGTGTAGTTCTTGACGACAAACCATTGACAAAGAAACGTTTAAGGTTAAGTCGAAATTATTATATCGTAGACTCTACGCAAGGTAATGGATATCTTATAAAAGCTGCTGACGACTCCATAGCATTTTACCCTCGACATAAATTAGTCGAAAGTAGTAATGGCAAACTTGCTGAAACCATTGACGAAGCAAAGCGAGGAGTGGTTATTGAAATACTTGACTATAACACAAACGATGACACTTATAAAGTAAGATATGAAGGAGGCGTTGAAGATGTTATACCATCTAAGAACTTGAGAGAATCTAAACCAACTCATCTGGGACCATTAGAGCGGGAGTACTGGAAAGATAAAAACATGCCAGAAAGAATAAGAAAATTCTTCTAAACTTTTTCGTTGGATGTAAATCAGACAAAAATATAATTTAGGTGAAGAGGTGAGATTTCACCTGTTTTCTCACCTCTTTTTTCACCTCTTGAACTTTTTATAACATTCGGTCATAACTTCATCAATTTCATTTAAATCACGATTTAAAAAACTCATTGACTTCATCTTCAACCGTGTCATCTTGTAATAAGAATATTTTCTTTAGTTTCATGTCAACATCCCGAACAGCACAAAGGATAAAATCATATTCATTTCTTCCGTTAAACATACTTTTTCTTTCTCGTTCATCGTTAAATAAATTATTGAAAATATAAACAGCGGTGTAAAAGTTATGTACTGTGTTAAATGTTGAAGCTTCACCTATTTTAGATTTTAGGATTCTTTTAGTAAGTAAATTGTTATCGTTCTTTCTCTTTTCCTTATCGTTCATGTCGAATCTGTCGAACCACATATCCTGTATTTCATCGAATTTACGAACTATAGAATCCGTCATTTCCCTGGTTAATGAGGGGTAATCATTATTAATTTTTTCATATAATTTGTCCATATGATTTTCATCGACGTTTCCGGAAAGCATTTAATTAAAGCAAAAATATATTATAGGTGAAGAGGTGAGATGTCACCCGTTTTCTCACCTGTGTGCTAGATGTCACCCGTTTTCTCTGTTTTCTCACCCCAGTTTTTCACAAGCGTTTTACATGAATTGTACGATGTATATTTGAAATCCTAAACAATTTCGTAGCTTCTATTTCTTCTGTCAGTATGTCAAAAGTTTTAACAATGCCGAAAGTTTCTTTATTTCTTCTTGACGTCAGATAGAAGGAAATCGTCAGCAGTTGGATAGTTTTTGTTCAGAAATGCTAACATGTCCATTTTATTTTCTGCTGGCTTTTCTGCTTCTTTCTTTAAGTCTGCATAGTCGTTTCGCATTCTTTCTATCTCTTTGACGGAGTAGTTATATTTCCTAATTGCTGCTTTACATTTAGAACATTGCGGATTCATTTTTGCGTTATATTCTGAAACCTTACCTGCTAAAACAACTAAGGCGTCAATGGTTTTCTTTAACTCAAAAGCAGTTGGTCTTATCTGTTCGTTCCATATTTTACCTCTTCTATCTTTATCTCTTATCTGCCATACACATTCAGCAACTAACGAAACAAAGTTATCGTAGGTCTTAAACTCCCCGGATTTATATATGTCAGAAACATTCTTATATACCATGTCGCAATCTTTGTCCATAACCTTATGGTTGCAATGAAATCCTAGAAACTCATAGTTTACCTTTCGAATGAACTTCTTTATTTCTACTGAGTCAGTTGGTTTCACTTCTATTTCATCGAATTCAGGAATAGTTAGTTTTTGATGCTGAATTTCAGGTAGTTTAGGTAAATGGTCAATAATGTCCTGCATTTCATAAAGATACTGTTCATTTGTTTCATCTTTCGCACTACAGTCTAAATTACTTGTTAAAAGTTCTTGCTTTATCTTCTGGATTTTTGTTTCGAAAGTATATGAAGAAGGAATGAAGCTTTTCATCTCTACTAACATAGATGTTGGATTCATGACTAACGAGTTTGGTGAAGTTGTTGTGGACAGAGTCCCGCCGTTCGCGGCTTGAATTGTTGTTGTGCCGATTGTTGAAATCATATCTTTACATACAAAATAAAAAAATAAATAAAAATAAAATTAGCGTTATTTTTTATTTCGGGAAAATTCATGAGGTGAGAAAAGAGGTGAGAAAACAGGTGAGATGTCACCACTTCACCTAAACATTATTTTTGGTCATTTACACTCATTTACGAAGAAGTTATGACAAAGCATTTACGAAGAAGTTATGACAAAGCATTTACGAAGAAGTTATGACAAATTCATGAGGGTGAGAAATTAGGTGAGAAAACAGGTGAGATGTCACCTCTTCACCTATAATATATTTTTGGTCATTTACACTCATTTACGAAGAAGTTATGACAAAGCATTTACGAAGAAGTTATGACAAAGCATTTACGAAGAAGTTATGACAAAGTCACGAGGGTGAAAAAAGAGGTGACATCTCACCTCTTCACCTATAATATATTTTTGGTCAAAGCTTCCACGAGAGAAAAGATTCCTCATTCGCTAAGGATTCCAAAAATGAAAAAATCATTGATTTCGGCTGAGAAAAAACAGCAAAACCCTTCTTCCACGGGAACAAAGAAATAAAGAAGAAATAAAGTAAATTTTTTATTTATTCCCGTGGAAGATAGAGCACTTTTATGACACTTTTTATTCACGACAAACAAGACAAATAAAGAAAATAAGAAAATACGGCGCTGTCGCGGTTCGAACCACAGACCTTGACCCCTCCATAACACCACCTTAGACCACTGTGCTACGTAGCCTGTCGACATAAGATTTTATAAATTGCATATTTGACGTAAATTTATTTCCATCTGGCTTCCCACTGCATAAGATATTCATACGTGTTTGTAAGACATTCATTAAACTTCTTTTCTATTGCATCTAATCTTGCGTTATTTTTTTCAATAACTTGTCTGTATTCTTCATCATCTCCAGCAGTGTTTGGGTCTTCACGTTTAAAATATTCATTGTTAACCAATTTTTTATCTACAAATTTTATTAGTGTTTGATTCACTTCGTTATGATAACGGTCATATTCTTTCAATACGTAAGTGAAGACAAAATGCGTCGTACCTTCAATCTTAAAGCTTAAAGAACTTTCAACACAGTTTTGAGGGTCTGTCAGTGCGTCAATGAGATAGTATTCGAAGTCAGTCAATAATCTTTTTAAAGTCATTTCATACAGGATAAAATTTAATGTTGTGAAGAAATAGTGTTTATCTCAGAAAAAATAAAGTTAGTTTTTATTTTATTTATTTTTTTATCCTGTATGTAAGAACAGTAATGTCAACATTAGAGAACACAACAACTGCTATCGTTCATGAAGCCATAAATGAAGAATACGAATACATACAATATAACAAACAATTGAGACTCATTCGTTCAGTCAAAGATGATATGTATCAAATGCAAAGTATAATGAACGCTCTTCGTTCTACAAAGCAAGCATATCATTGGTTTGAAAACCAACAGGCAAAAGAACTTTTAGAAGAATTTCCTCATATGATTGCTTCCCTCGGAAAACCGAGGGAAGAGATTCCGTACGAAAATCGCAAGAATTTGGCACCTGGTTTGAAAGGTTATTATGTTCATAGACTTTTAGTAAATGCTGTAGCAATGTGGGCTTCACCTCGTTATGCTTGTTATATTTTCATGATGTTAGATGAACTATATAAAGCAGAACGTGGAGAGATGGAAAAGAAACTTCAAGCAAAAGATGAAGTCATTGAATCCAAAGACAAAAGCATACAGAAAAGAATACCACGTTCAGTACCAAAAGGAAAGGAAAAGAGTTATAAGTATATGATTTATACTGAAGAGTTGGAGAAAGAAGAAGATAGAGATATGGTTATGTTGCATTTAGTCAGAAGAAACAACAAAAGCTTTTACGACCTTGCTAAAATATATAAATCTGACAGAAACTGGTTCTATCGTGAAAACTTACCGATTTCAATGACACCGAATGAGCAAATAAAAGAAATTGTCAAAAATACTCTTCCTCAAACACACTATGACATCAAAGGTTGCACAATACTTACCTTCAAAGAAGACTTAACATTACTGAAGAAAAAATAACAGAATATTTCGATAACTTCAAAGAGGAAGAATGAAGTCACGACAACATTAACGAAGAAGTCACGACAACATTAACGAAGAGAGAATGAGGTGAAAAAAAGACCCAAAGGGTCAGAGCCGCAAAGCGGCTAGGTGATATCTCACCTCTTCACCAAAAATATATTTTTGGTTAAATAGCTTCAGGGTCAATTTCTTCAACCATTTCACTTCCTTCGTCAATGTCAATTGAAGCTTCTTCAACCTTTGGTAAGAACTTTTGTATAACATCTTTGTTCGTTATTGTCTTCAGAGATGAAGGATAATATTTCACAGATGTTTCACCCTTCTTATATTCTTTCTGTTCGGAAAGATTCATAGCAATACTGAAGAAGTCAATGTTGGAGTTCTTTATGACAGTATAGTGTGTATCTTTGACATTCACGAAGAAACCCTTTTGTTTCAAAACTACTGCTAACTCTTGTGAAGTATAACGTTTGCGGTCAATGACGATAGCTAATGGTCTGACATACTGACCAAACTTAGATTCTTTCACAAACTTCTTGTTAAAGATAACATTAACGTTTGAAGCATTATTGAACTCATTCTTGATGGCAGTAGCGAGAGCATTGTATGAAAAGAACTTGCAATCTTGCATGTGTTTCATTAAAATAAAAATATTAAATTATTTTGAAAAATAACTTAAAAAAAATCTAATCTAATTTTTTCAAAAAATATTTTTTTATTTCCTACTAAAGATGTATCGGAAGTTGTCTAAGTTAGAACACTCGGAAATAAAACAACTTCTTACAGAAGCTAATATAGATGTTGCAAAGCATTACGCAACAAACAAAAAAGCACTCGCTGACTTCATTAAAGACTATAATGGTGCAATAAGTTATGATAGAATTCATGAGTTCATAAAGCCGCAACGCGGCGAGGACGAAGTCCATGCAAGAGCATTTCCTTTAAATGACATTGCTATTGACTTATATCATAGACGTTCAGTACCTCATGAAGTAAGAAGAGAGATGTTTGACATAACAAATGCAAACGTTGGTGAAACAAGAAGAGCTGTACCTCATGAAGTAAGAAGAGAGATGTTTGACATAACAAAGCCGCATGACGGCGCGGGCGTAGCCCATGCAAACGTTGGTGAAACACGAAAGAGAGATGACACACTGAAACAACAGAGAAGAGAGATGTTTAAAAGTGCTATAGAACAAGTTCGCAAAGCTAACGATGTCATTCGTTCCATTGACGACAAACCAAAAGAAGGTGAGAGATGGTTAAAGAAAGATGAAGAGAATAGGAAGAGAAATGTGAAGTCAGGCAATAGACTCATTGACTTTAACATCGAAGCTTTAGATGAACCAAACAGAGACTACTTACACAAACATTTCGGTAAGGTTTTCATGAGACTCTTAGAGAAAATTAAAATAAACTCGCAACAGAGATGGATGGTATGTTATAAACTTGGTGGAAAGTATGAATGTTCTACGTTAAACCTCAATAATATTGGAACATTACTACATCAGCTCTTGAAGGAGAACTTTATATCAGAGATAGAAGCAAATGCTGCAGGTATTGTTGAAATGCACTATGACTTCTTCTTGACAAACATAAAGAATCTTACCGAAATAAAGATGTATGATTTAACAGAATATGAAGGCTTAACGATGTCAGATGTAAAGAAAGGCAAACCAAAAAAGAGACCATATAGAGATGAAAGCACACTGACAAATGACCAGAAAGCCATTTTGGAAGCTCTTAAGCAAACAGGAAACCCAGCACTTATAGAAAGCTTTTGGAAAGATAATGGTGAAAAGAAGTTTTATAAGAAGAGAAGCGGTCAGTTCTGGAAGTATCTTTGCACATTACCTATAAATCTTGAACGCTACCAAATCTTCAATGAACTGAACAAAAGAACTGCAACACTTATGACAGAGGACAATTGTTTCGTTTATGCTTGCATTCAGGCTGGAGTAAATGAAGAAACTATTGACCACATGAGAGAAGTCATTCGTGTTAGAGACTTTCCTCAAAGTAAAGTACAAGAAATTTCCGATTCAACAGGTATAGCATTTAATGTTACCATTGGTTATTTCAATGACTCAAGACATAATGAAATAAAGAGATATATACCAAAAGAATGCGAAACTGTTAGAACTATTGACTTACTTCTTGTTGAAGACCACTACATGCTAAATGAAAGATTACCAATGACAACATACTTCATTCGAAACTATATAGAAATCTTGAAGGAGTGTGGTGGAATGAACATTGAGAAACAGATGAAGATTTATACAAAGAGAGAAGATAAATATGTAGTTCGTTATGATAGAACAACACCGCTATGGGATGTTATGAAAACATTGTGGGAGTGCAAATATTTCGAACCTATTTCTTATGGAGAACTTTTCACATATACTACTGACTTATATAAACAGAACCTTGCACCATTTAAAGATTTGACATATGCTCCAAAGTATTGTGTACAACTGAAGAAGAAAGCAGAGTCAAAAGAAGTAAATAAAGCTAAATGTAAATTCATTCCTGAGCACGTTTTCTTTGCTGACTTTGAGTGTAGCACAGACGGCTTTCATAAAGCTTTTAACATCTGTTATGACAGTGAAGATGGTTCAGTGAGTGAAAGCATTTGGGGTCAAAACTGTGCAACAGAATTTTTGGAAAGACTTCCTGACAAGAGTTTAATATATTTCCACAACCTCAGTTATGACATAAACTTCATCTTAAGACACATGACAGAAGTGAAAGGAACTCCCATCATTAAAGGTTCACGAACAATGCAAATAACTGGTTTATATAAAGGACGGGCAATTATTATAAAAGACTCTTACAGTGTTATAAATAAGAAGCTTAAACTATTTCCTGCTATGTTTAACTTACAAACAGGACCGAAAGAAGTATTTCCATATAACTACTACAGCAGTGTTTTGTTAGCAAATGACAACAGAACTGGTGTCATTTCTGAAGCATGTAAGTTTATCCATGATGCAGATACATTCATGAAAAACATAGATTCCATCAAAGGTTGCAGAATAGATGAAAACCACTTCGACTTAGAAAAATATAGCACGTTTTACTGCAAACAAGATGTAAGAATTTTAAGAGAAGGTTTTGTAAAGTTCCGCAATGACTTATTGAAAGAGTTTGATTTAAACGTTTATGACTACGTTAGTATTTGTTCTATTGCTAACAAATTGTTTGAGAACAGAGTATACTTCCCGAATGGAAATCTTTATGACCTCTCAAATAAACCAAGAGAATTTATTTCGAGATGCATTCAAGGTGGAAGATGTATGTTGTCAGATAACATGAAACAAAAGAGCAAAAAGAAACTCATTGCTGACTTCGACACTGTTTCATTATATCCTTCAGCTATAGCAAGACTTTATACTTTAGAAGGTATTCCAAAAGTATTGAAGGAAGAAATGTTAAGCACAGAGTATCTCATGAGACATTTATTCGATGATGACCAAAAGGAACCCATTGGTGAAAAGTTTATGTCTGGCTTCTTTGTTCTCATTAAGATAACAGAGATTGGTATACCCAGACACTTTCATTTAATAGTTTGCGACCCTGAACTAAATCCAGAACTTAACGTTCCAAGAAGTTCAAACACTTGCTGTCTCATGTATGTTGACCATATAACATTACAAGACCTCATAAAATATCAATGTGTCAAATGTGAAGTGTTGCAAGGATACTATTACGATGGAAACAGAGATATGAGAATAAGAGATGAAGTAAAGAAGTTGTTTGAGTTAAGGTTAAAGTATAAGAAAGAAGGAAACCCCTTACAAGAAATTATAAAACTCATTCTGAACAGCATTTATGGCAAAACTATTCTATCTCCTATTGAGTCAAAAATAACCATAGTAAATGACAAAGATGCTATAAGATATGCTATAAGAAATTACAACCATATAGTGAAGTTCGAAGGTTTGGATGGTTCAGATAAAACTATTTTCAAGCTAACGAAAAGCATTTGCAGACACTTTAACTTCTGTCCACTTGGTGTTAATATTCTGTCTATGTCAAAACGTATTATGAATGAAGTATTCTGTACTGCTGAAGATATGGGTCTTCAAATCTTTTACCAGGATACCGACAGTATGCACTTATATAATGAAGACATACCAAAGCTTGCAGCAGAGTTTAAGAAGAGATATGGTCGCGAACTTATAGGAAAGAACCTTGGTCAATTTCATAGCGACTTTGCAGAAATAACACCTGGAAAACAAAGTTTAGCTTATAAAAGTATTTTCTGTGGAAAGAAGACCTACATAGACTTACTCACTAACGATTTAAATGAAGTTGCATTTCACTGCAGAATGAAAGGCGTGAAGCAAGATGTTATTGCTTTAACCGCTAATGAAATGTTTCCTGAAGCTATACAATGCTATTACAATGAAGATAAGAACATTCACATACCTGTTGGAACATATGACAAAGACTCTGAGTTCAGTTTAATGAAACTTTACAAAGCACTTTATGATGGTCAAGAGATTGCATTCGACTTATGTAAGTCATGTCAACCTTGCTTTGCTGAAAAGTTCAACTTTTCAATAACGACTAAAACAAGCTTTATTCGTAAGTTGAAGTTCTGAGGTCATGGGCTTCGCCCTTGCCGCTAGCGGCTTATTTTTGTCAGCAATGAGGTCATTCGTGATAAAAATAAAGCTAGCGTAGATTTTACAATACTGCGATGGTAGAGTTTAAGAGTTGTGCTTCAATGTAGAGACAGTCCTTCCCATCTGGAGGCAAGAACACTGGACATTTATGGTCATGAGTGGAGAACATGTCTATCCAAAACTCACGATTGAAGCCAGTTAATTTATAGTATTTAGGGTTAGGAAGTGGTGAAGTTCTTGTATGACCAATGAACTCATTTTCAACGCCTTTGGCTATATTAGAGTAAAGTATTGCTTGCTTTCTATCCCAAATGCCAGGTGTTACAATCTTTGAAAATTCATTTTTCCTCGGAAGCATTGCATCATAATTGAAAACATTCTTAAAATCATCACTTGGTTCGGAGATTTGAAATCTTATACGTAATGGATTTTCTTTCTTTTTAGCGACTTCATTGAATGGTGAGAATACAATGAATTGACAGTCATGTGTTCCATCTTCATTTTCATTAAATTCATAATGAAAGTCTATAAGTTGTGGCTGACTACCTTCTTCCTTCAGTTGTGCAAGAAACTCACGTAAAGGCTGTAAAGTTTGTACTTCAATGTTGAACTTTTTCTCGAACATCTCATTAAATGAAATCATACATTGCAACAATGTTGTATCGTCTTTAAAGTATTTGTATATGTGAATGTTTTGGGCGCTTAAAGACTGTTCGTCATTTTCTATCTCGACTTGAAGTATAAAGTCAACCTTTCTGAAAGCACGTGTTATATACATAGATGTTATGCCAATGTACTTCTCTTCATTTATGTTCACAATCCAGTCTGTTGGAAACTTAAACGTTACTCTGTTCCCCTTTATTTTGACGTCAGGGTTTTCACTACTGAACGCAACAGATAAAGGTATTTGTCTATACATTTAGTTTGGATAAAAATAAACCATTTACTCTTTCTTTGCTTCAGCTTCCTTTGCTTTTTGTTCTTCCTTTGCTTTTGCTTCTTCTCTAGCTTTTTTCGCCAGCAAACGTGGGTTCTTCTGTCTTCCAGCAGCTAATGCAGCTAGTTGTTTTTCACTAAGTTTTCTCTTTGGTCTCTCTGGCTTTTGTTCTTGTTTTTGTTCCTTCAGTTCGGATAAAATTTGCTCGCGAATTTCTTTCTTCAATGCTTCAACATCTATGACCCCTTGGGTCTTGTCCATATGACTTGTCTGAGTCATTTGACTGTAGATAAAAAACTAACTTAAAACTTTAACCGATGTAAAATGAGCTTGTCAAAATCAGAGCGAGAGTCTATTATATTAAATGACGCAAGAGGAATACAACATCCTTTCTATTACGTAAGTCAGAGTAAAGATGGTAAAATATACGTAAGAAAAAGAAAGGTACCATTAGCGAATGCAGAGAGCGACAACATTAAGGTGCATGGCAAGGGTGAAGTCCACGAAGCCCATATAAAACCTTCTGTTCAAACTGAGCCACCAAAAGAACAAGAAGAAAAGAAGCCAGATGTACTTTCAATAACGAACCAAGAGCTTATTGCAAAGTTCGTGAATTTCATTGAAAAACAAACCGAGTCAAAGAACCCTGACCCGCCAGTGAAAGAAGTTGAGACAAAAGAGAATGTACAGTTCATTGAAAATGTCAAGAAACAACTTCCACCACGAATGCCAAGAAGAAGAGTGAGAATAATGAAGTAAATAGATATTTTTATCTGAAGTAAATACATGCAGAACGAACAGTTAAACGAATTTACTCCAGCAGAGCATATTCATCAGATTCGCTCATATTTCGATATCATAGACAATGCAGTTCAAATTGGTGACACTAATAGAAAATATTCTGACGCAAAGATTCCATCACAACCTGGAACTGCTAAAGATAACACATGGGTAACATTCAATCTCTCACCTCCTGGTGAAAATATGTTGGACCTTTACAATACATTCATTACGTATAAAATGGAAGGTCAATTTATTGTAGATAAAGAAATTGGTTCAGGTTCCAATAAAACAAACCCACCAGGATTTTGGATTGGTTTCGATGACGCTTTCTATGCAGTTGCTGGATATCAAATCCTTGCAAATGGTCGTATCGTATATTCTCAAGACAACGCAAGAGAAGAAGCATATATAACTTCAAACTCACAAACTACCGAACAAATAAAGAAAGTAGATGTTTTTTCAAAGACTCGACATGAAGATGTATGGAGTCATTCGGGAACATGCAGAACAGGACAAATTGTTAGTGGTCCAATTACAGCAGGAAAATCATTTGATTTTAAGCTTCGTTTAAGAATTCCTGTTAGAAGATTCCTTCCATTAGAAGCTATTCGATTTATTCCAGCTTTTGCAGGAAACATTCAGCTTAAAGTAAAGTTCAGTAGCGACGCCTTACAATGCACATCTATATCTGTAAATGATATCATTGCTTTCAATCCAACTCTTAAAGTTGCATTTGCTTCAGATTCAAATCCACCGACAAATAAATTTGTTCCATGGAATGAACCATTCACTATGATAACGAAGGCAGTAGAAGCTAGTGGAACAGTTACTATTACAACTGTAAACCAGCAACTATTTCGAACAAAGATGGATTTTAATGAATGTTTCATTCATCCAAAGTCATTCTCTTTAGACCCTAACATTTATACAGAACTTGTAGAACATTATACAAACGAGGCTTTATGTTTTCCTGTTAAAGTTATGGATTGGATTCCTATGGACGGTTCATTCTCAAAGAATACAGATAGTTCAAGTGCAACATTTACAGCAGCTTATACGCCTATTAATGTTAAAAGTATTTGGGCACTATTTAGAAAGAAAGACAACTATTATGTTAATTTTGAGAACCCTAAGTTTAAATATCTTCAGCTTTCCATGGGAGCTTATGGAAATATGCCTGCAGAACCTGAAAAATCATATGGACCTGTATTTTATGAAATGGTTGCGAACGCTTGCAATACAAACAATGATATGATTGGATTTAATGAAGATGTTATGAGGTCATTGGTGGATGATGGTAGTGTGGAACATAAATGGGATAGCTATGACAACACACATTTCTTATGTGGTTTTCCAACAGAAGTGGACTTTTGCTTCCAGCAAGGTCAAACATCTACTGCTCCAATAACATACAAATTGTCTGTTAAAGGACCTATTGAACTAGCAACTGAAAACGTACCAAAGCCACTTATTGGATTTATGAGGGATTGTTGCTTTGCAATACAAGTAAGACAGTCAGGCATACCAATAATAAGACTTGACGACTATAACTTAGCCACGGACGACAGTGAGGAATAAAGGATGAACGTTTATTTTTAAAGCTTATAAATGAGTTCTTCATCAAGCTCTCGTGAACCTTCACCATCTATGAAACAAACTTTACCAAACGATTATGGAGCACCTATTGAATATTTCTTACGAGCTGCACAATGGCAAAGAGCAGTCTCACCAAGGTTAGGTGTTCCACCAGCTCCTGTCAAAAATAGCATTTGGTCAAGTCCTTATATAAAATATGGTCTCCCACTAGGTTTGCTAGCTACAGCAGGAGCAGTAATGATGTTGAAAAGAAATAAAGCAAATGTTATAAATAATACTGAAGTAGCTGAATTTGAACAAACTCCGACACCATCGCCAAAACCAACGTCAAAACCAACGCCTTCACAAACAACACCTTCAATGACTCCTGAACCTATGAAAGTACAAACTCCTGTTCAAAAGTCAACTCCAAAACCGACTCCAACATTTAAACCAGAACCTACTCCTCAAATAAATCGTAAAACTCCTGCGTTTCCTTACTGAAAAAATAATGTTAGTTTTATTTTATTTGAACATTTTATTTAGAGTAAAATGACGACTAAAGTCACTGAAGCAATGAAACAAAAATTTTTGGTAGAATACATTAAATCAGGAGCGGTTCCAGAAGGTTTTTACGTTCATACTATGAAGGATGGTAGAGTTCAGTTTAGAAAGATAAAGCAACCATTAGATAGAGAAGGTATATTAAGGAAGATTAAACTTCATGAGGACAACATTGCTGAACTTAGGAAGAAGTTAGAAGAGTTGGAGAAAGGAAGAGAGTTATAAAGCAATGAATTCATGAGGTGAAAAAAGAGGTGAAAAAAGAGGTGAGATTTCACCACTTCACCTAAATTTATTTTTGCGCTATGTTTTCATACGTGTGAGGGTGGTGATATCATTAATTTTAAGTTTATTTTTAAGTTTATTTTTAAGTTTATTTGGATGTAAATGACAGAACAAAAGCAACTCATACAAATTCGAAGTATAACAAACATACATTTAAACATTTATTCTTCCTTCCTGAGCATAACATGTTCTTTCAAATACATCCGAGACCAGTTGACTTTTCATTGACTGTGTATAAAGATAGAAATAGTTATATCATTAAACCATACGATGACGAAGGTAAGTTATGTAAATTGTACGTTAAGAAGTTAGAGAAAG